>NC_043702.1:113817654-113917664 GCF_006229205.1 Suricata suricatta
GAAGCTGGCAGAGGCTGGGTCACGAGGTTTAAGGAGAGAAGTCGCCTCTGTCAAAGCACAAGGTGAGGAAGCAGGTGCTGACGGAGAGGCCGCAGCAAGCTCTCCAGAAGGTCCCGCTTAGAGAATGAATGAAGGTGTGACGCACAACATCAGATCTCAACGTAGACGAAGCAGCCTCAGATCGGAAGACGCCGTCTAGGTCTTTCATAGCCTGAGAGGAGTCGGCGCCTGGCTTCACAGCTTCAAAGGACAGGCTGACTCTCTCGTTAGGGGCTAATGCAGCCCAGTGAGGGCTTTCACTTGAAGCCGATGCTCACAGGCCATTCCCAAACTCCCAGCACACTCAAGGATTATGCTAACTCTACTCTGCCTGTGGTCTACACGGAACGAGGCCTGGATGAGACAGCACATCTACTAACGGCATGACTAAGTGAGTATTTTAAGCCCACTGTTGAGACCCACTGGTCAGAAAGAAAATTGCTTTTCAAAACATTACTGCCCATTGATAGACAATGCACCAGGTCACCCAAGAGCTCTGATGGAAACGGACAACAAAATGAATGTGGATTACATGATTGCTAATACAACACCCTTTCTAAGCCCGTGGATCAAGGTTTCAGGTCCTGAAAAAATACATTTTGTAAAATTATAGCTGCCACAGACAAGGATTCTTCTGAGGGATCTGGGTGAGGGAAACTGAAGGCCTTTTGGAAAGGGTTCACCATCCTAAATGCATTAGGAACGTTTGTGATTCCTGGGCAGAAATCAAAATACCAGCAGGCACAGGGGTTTGGAAGAAGTGGGTCCCGGCCTTCGAGATGCCTTCAGGACATCAGGGGAGGGAGCCCGAAGATGAGGCAGAAACGGCAAGGAACGGGGCCCACACGTGAGGCCCGAAGAAGGGCCTGCAAGGCTGCGATCCCAGCATCAGACCTGACCGGCGAGCACACGGTTTCTGGAGGGGGACGTCCCCCTGGTGAAGACGCGGTGGAGATGCTGACATGACCTCGGAGGGGTCAGAGCGGGACGTCGGCCGAGCGGGGACGGCAGCCACGGGGTCTGCAGACTGAGTCCCGTCCTGAAAGTTCCACCACGGGAACGATGCAATCGGGCTGCATCACATGTTCCAGAGAAGTCATTCAGGAAAGGAAGAGCCCAGCGATGAGGCAAACTTGACTGTCTTATTTTCAGAACCTGCCACGGCCCCCACCTTCAGCTCCGAGGCCCTGACCGGTCAGCAGCCGCCAGCAGGGAGGCCAGACCCCCCAGGCAGCAAAGAGATCCCGAGTCACTGAAAGCTCAGGTGGTTAGCATTTGTTTTTTAGCAATAAAGTATTTTCTAATTAAGATATATGTTATTTTTTGGGGCATCTGGGTGGCTCAGTCGGTTAAGCCTCCGACTTCGGCTCAGGTCAGATCTCCCATTCGTGGGTTCGAGCCCCGCGTCAGGCTCTGTGCTGACAGCTAGCTCAGAGCCTGGAGCCTGCTTCCGGTTCTGTGTCTCCTTCTCTCTCTGCCCCTCCCCCTCTCATGCTCTGTTTCCCTCTGTATCAAAAATAAATAAAACATTAAAAAAAGTTAAAAAAAAAGATATATGTTATTTTTTAAAGATATAATGCTGTTGCAAACTTAACAGACCAAAACAGAGTTTAAACATAACTTTTATATGTACTAGGAAATCAAAAAACTTATTTGATCATATTCAATGAGATAGTCACTTTACGTAGGGGGTCCGACACCAACTCCTCAATATCTCTGAGGTTTGCCTGTAATTATAGGTACCAGAAACCTTGAATTCTTCTAATCTGAGCTGAGCTGAATTTCCCATTTTATAGATGGGGATATCTAGGCTCCAAGAGCATAAAACTTTGTCCAAAGTTGAGAACCAGCCCTCAAATGTCTTCTGCCTCCCTTCTCTTATTTCATACTATTTCTAACATTCTCTTTTACTACTCTGCCTAAGCTTGAACTTATTTGAACTTAAAAGGTCAATATGAACACCACTGGCTGGTGTCAGTCCTCAACAAGCCAGCCTGAAGTTTACTGGTCGTGGTGTAGCCGAGTCATAAAGGGAGCACTCCAGGTCTGTCCATGTGCAGGAGACACTGAGAAGGGGGATATATGGAAAGGGGAGAACTGAGAAAGCCACAGGGTTCTCGTCTATGCTATGGCTGGGAGTCCCTACCCACCAGGGCCCCAGTGCAAGCTCCCTAAAAATTCAGAAAGTTGAAAAATGGTCTAACAAAACAGCAATGGCTTCAGAGACTAGCCTCCAATAAGGTTTGTGTCACTTGTCCTTGTGTTTCCTTCAGGTCTGTTTCTAAATACAGCCGACTAACTCTGGGAAAGCTACTTAGTTATCCCATGGTAACTGGTCCAGGCGGCACTGATCTCTGGCCATTAAAGTCTGGTAATTCACAAGACTCAATGAAACCTGCATGATCACACATCACCTGTCAGAAACCCCTCCCCTGAAGTTCACATTTGCTCCACTACACATGCTTCACACCAGCTCTTACAGCTCCCAAGAGCTTTTCTCTCCTACCGCCAGGAACGAACACCCAGGAACAAAGCGAGTCATCTGACACTCAAATGAATCCCCACACAGACAACAATAAAAGCAGCTGGTATTGGCTACCTGAGCTGAGGATAGATTGTTTACTGGAAGAGCAAAATGTGACTCGTCCCAGGCGCTGTCCTACGTTTTTGTGTATCATTAGCAGCTCTAGGGAAGGCAATTTCTTCTTTTGCTTTTTTTTTTTTGTTTTCTTGGGGCTAAAAAGCACCCCAAATCAAGAGCCCTAGGCCACACTGTGTGTAAGAAGGTACTGGAAATCACACACAGTGTAAACAAGTATCCAATGTATGTTTTCAACTTAAATACCTCCCTCTATACAGGGAAAGCCCACGTTGGATAGCTTGCTTTATAACAAACCCGTGAGATCATAAATAAGGAGTTGCAGCTTCCCTTGGAGGGGAGAAGAGACAAGCTCACAGGGTGTTAACTCCTAGGCTCTGCCCTGTACATTCCTGCAACAGAACTTGGAGCTATTCTCTGGTTTAAACAACAGGGGGCAGTGCCATTTCTACATTTTCCCTGGCAAGAAACCTTGGCAGTTTGGGATTTCACCTTCCAGGAGGCATTGACAGTTGCTGTAGTCACCTCCACTGACAGCATGTACATATGCTCCTGTGTGGTAACTGCAAACACGAGTGGGAAACGAGTTGTGTGAAGGCACTTCTACCAACTGCCACCCCCTAGCCACACCCACGCCCCTCCCCGCAGGGAAACACGGCAGCAGGGCAAGAACAGAAGGGAAATGGAGTCTGACACATTTGTTCTGATCTTCTGTTACCGTGTGCGTATCCACCCCCCTCCCCCTGGACACATGCAGAAGGGCAATAGTACAAGGTCCTAGGGCACATTTCCAGCAAATCTGGGACCTGAGAGGTCTGTTGTGTTTTTAATCTACATGGAGGAAAAAACACTCCACTGTCGGTTTTTCATAAGCATGGTCTTCACTCTTCTGCACCAAAAGAACATGCTTAATATTTGGAAAGAACCAATAGGTACATGGATTACATTTCCACAAGGAAAACACAGAATTCAGGACTGTTTTTAATGTGCCAAGAAGACATATTACCTTTCGGAGGCTTCTTGTGTATGCTTTAAATACGAGAAAATTGCCATGTCAGAAACCTCTCATTCCACACCTACTGCTCATTCTTTTCATACACATGCATAATTTTATTATGTAGCAGCAGTTATTATATGATTTCTAAACTAAAATGTAACAGTTATTGGTTTGATGTATTAAATTTATTTAATTTTGAATTTGCAGGTTGTTTTTTATTAGGACAATTTAACAATGGAAATCTTGCCAATGCAGCAAAGCGAAGATAAAAATGACTGCTGGGTGAATCACCAGCCAGAAGGGACGTGCCAGGTATGAGACAGGTTGGCATGCTTGATTGCAGAAGTACTCAAAAATAGATTTGTGTAAAGGTGGATGAATGGATAGGAGGAAGATTTCACTGAAAATCAGCCTGTACTACAAAGAGATGATATGTTTTTCTTGTACTTTCTCTGTTATACAGCATCAAAGGTCCATACTCTTGATTTCTGAGAACAGAGAGCTGAAAATTCCACCCGAGAGGCCTTCTGGCATAGAGTTTATGCTATCTTAGTAGTAGTATCTTATAAATATAGGAAAAAAAAAGAGTAGAATACAGAAAAAAATTAAAATGCATGCTAACTAACCTAGAACTCAAAGGCATTGGAGAAATTCAGCTTTCATTAGGAGTTTTGTCATTACAACAAAGTAGGTGTCCTACACAATGACTTGTGTAGCCCCATGGTTCCTTGGTGATCAGACAACACTGCATTCATGCTTTCTGGATGAACAGGGCGTCACATAATATCCAAGTTTCATGAACTTAGAACCAAAAGATGTGGGCTCAATCCTGACTCTACTACTCACTAGCTGGTTAACCAGTCACATTACTAACCTTTCCAAACCCTACTTTCCCAGTGTATTACATGATAACATTAAAAAATCCTTTGTAAGGTTACCGTGAATATTTTAGAGGACTATTTATTTATATAGATGATGCTTTTAGAAACATCTACTTTCAGGCTTTTTGGACTTGAGCAGTAATCTTTTTAATTTTTCACTGAAATACCCACAGAGAGCTACAGAATCTAGGAGAGTACCATAAACGAAAGACCAGATCCCATACATAACGACCAGATGAGAGTCTCCTTGCTGCGCAGGACCGAAGAATGAGTGCTCTAGCTCCTAACGACTGGCCAGCATTCTGAAATCAATGAGCGACCATCCCTGCTAACTACAGAGCGGGCATCCCGCAAGGCTCTGATCCTTTCTGCTGGCAGAGCAGATTAGAAACGGTACCAGGGCAAGAGAACATCACGTGAAAGCACACGTTTGAAAATGTCTCAACATAGGAAACAGAAGGAATCCTGTCCTCAGGGAGATGAAAGGAGGCTGAGCCTCTCGGGAGGAGGGGCAGGGATAGGCTGAGATGAAGATGGAGTAAGGGAGCCCAGCAGTCAGTTCAGGTAAACGAAAAAGAAAACAAGAAACTGCAACTACCTTAATGGAAATAAAATATATACTGAAAACCAATAATGGGAAAATAGTTTAGCCAATGTGTGACCAGTCAGAGCCATCCTGCCTTTAAGGGCTAAGAATGATGGGGGAAGGGGATTTCCAGTCTTTTCTGGTTATTTTTGTAGATAATCAAGAATCCACTGGACATACAGTTTATTAAAATGACTTCTCCATGTAACACTATAATACAATTATCTTTCCAACATATTTTTTCTGTGTTTACTTATGACAGAATACCAGAGTCAGTCAGGACATGATCATTTTTTTTTCAAGGTTTTATTTTTAAGTAATCTCTACAACCAACATGGGGCTCAAACTCACAACCCTGGGATCAAGAGTCCTGGGCTCCACTGACTGAGCCAGCCAGGAGCCCCCGGGTCTTATGATTTTTACAGCTTGTGATACATGTTGCTAGTTTGCTATTCAGAGGTTATGTCAGCAGGACGACTGGCATTGCCATTATTAATTCTTTATTTTTTTTATTTTTGAAAGGATCTCAAACTTAGAGAAAAGCTGCAAAATTAGTACAACTTATGTTTTCTGAGCCATGAGAGCGAGTTGCCCCATCATCTCCAGACTGTGTGTTTCCAATACACAATGACCTGGTCCTGTTCACAACAATGAAAATCAGGTAACGGACATGGACACATCACTGCCATGCACTTCTTCATCTCAATTTAAAGTTCACCAGGCATTCCACAGTTGCTTCCTTTGCTAATGGACCCAGTTCAAAGCTTACACTTTCCTTCATGTTCATGACTTTGACACTTTGGAAGATTAGGGAGCAGTTATTTTGTATGCAGTAAACCCCTCAATTTGGGTTTACTTGATGTTTCCTCATGATTAGATTCAGGTTATGCATTTTTGGCAGGAATATCAGAGTAAAGACGCTGTGTTCTCATTATATTCTATCAGGTGGTACGTAATTTCAATCAGTCTTACCCACTGATGCTATTAACTTTGATCACTTGGTTAAGGCGGTGTCTGCCTGGCCTCTCCACTGTGAAGTTACTTATTTTCCCTTTGAAATTAGTAAGCATTTGGGGATGGGGGAGTTACTCTGAGTCTATGCAAATATCCAATTTCTCATCAAACTTGGACTTCAAGCACTGTATTCTGATCAGTATGGGCTCATGACTTCCTGTTTTATTTAACGGGTGATAACCTATTACCATCATTTTGGTGCTTGCATTGCTCCAGATTTGATTTAGTCAGAACCCCTTGAGTATTTCCTTAAGATACAGAGCAAGATACTCAAGGCTCATCTTCTACTTCCTCTGTCTCAGCCCTAGAGTCGCCCTTTCTCTGAGGAGCACTTTAAGGGGACACAGTATTTAGAGAACAATGCACTACACGAGGAGTGTACCAGCTACTTCTGCCCCTGGGGTCTCAGTAGACAGAGCCAGGAAATACAGGGGTGTGTAACACACACAGGTGTACCTCTATGGTTAACTGTGCACATCGTTCTCTTGCTCTATAGAATATTAGTTCATACCAGTACTGCCAATGAATCGAGCTCATTCTCATTTCCTCCCTTCCAAGCTGTGTCTCTGTGGCTCCCCCGTCTGGCTCTGACATGAACTTGCGAATATCCTCCTCTCTTCCTCTGAGTTCTGACACTTTCCTCTAAGCGTTTGTGGCTCTTTCCGCTCCCGTATCCCTTCCCAAAGCACCTAATTTGCTCTGCCTCATCTAATGACTTTTCAGCTGAATTGTAGAGGAACAGTAAGAACAAGAGAAATTATCAGTTTTATCGGCGAGTTTGAACATTTCACACTTGCCGTTATATTTCCATGTGATAATCTGTATTTCATACACTTTGCCTATTTATGTGGATCTCTGCCGATTTCTCATTGATTTGTTTATGACCTCACTGTGGTCAACATATTGATACTTTGACTTAAATCCTGCAAATAATTTCCCAATATCTTCTTTGGTTCTTAATTTCTTCTTCTTCTTTTTTTTTTAAAGTAAGTAATCTCCACAGCTGACATGGGGCTAGAACTCACAACCCCAAGATCAAGAGTCGTATGCTCCTCCAAATAAGCCAGCCAGGCGCCCCTCTTTTTTTTAATAGAAACATTTATTTTGTTGACTGAGAAAAACTGAACCCCTTGATGCTTTTCTACTGCCTCTTTGCCCTACTGTTTTCTGCATTTCTCCATTATTGTCTACCTCCAGTGGTTCTCAATTGGGCTCACTGTGCCTCACAGTGAATATATGGCAATGTCTGAGGACATTTTTGATTGTGGTGATTGTGGGAGAAGGTGTGTGACTGGCACCCAGAGGGCAGAAGCCAGGGACGATGCAAACATCCTACAATGCACAGGCCAGCCCTCACGGAAAAGAATTACATGTCAATACTGCCAAGGTGGAAAACCTCTCCTCTGTACTTTGTCTGCTACTTTAGAGGTGGCCTCAATTTGCTCCCGAACAAGACACTGGAGTAGAAAGGCTAAAAAGGAAAATATCTTTACATAGAAAAGGACTTTCTCCAAATGCTAGGTTTGATTTACAAGTGCTGGTTATCAAATCTTCTATAGTATAACCCAAAGTCATTGTCAAAATAAGAAAGAAAGAAAGAAAAGAGAAAAGAAATCCTTTATTTCCACAAAGGATTATCTCACTTGAGGTCCTGACATAAAAACACGTATTTGCTCCATAAAGTCTTGAATCTGTGTTTGTTAAATGCTCTATCTTAAATGCCAAAAAAATTAATTTTTTTCATATCCTATAAATCCAGGATAAAGGACCATAGGCCTAACAAAATAATAATACATATATGTTTTAGAAAGTAAAGACAGTATTAAAAATAAAATTTTGCTTTCTTGGAATTCAGGTCCTTGAAAGAAATTATTTATATAACTGAACAATGTGAAGAACTATAACAAAGGTCAATCATACCTCAATAAAGCTGAGGGGGGAAATTTTGCAGGATATATGAAATACATTAGAAAGAGAGGAGATTTTAAAATATTTTTCTCTTTCCATAGCCAGCATGGATCTTCTGCTTATAGAACTGTTACTGAGCTGCCAGAATAGTTTACTATCATTTTCACAAGCATTCAATTCTTAGAAACAAGGATTTCACGAGCTCCTCTAGCCAATTGGAGCCGCTCTTGTTCTGGATCCGTCTGGGCATAATCCTGTCCCGCTGACAGTTCTGACATCTACTCGGCCCCCACGGCTCAGGAACAGAGAGCAGTGCGGAATCCAAGAAGACTTCTCCAGAGGCTAACGGTCACACAAAAATCAATGCCAGCTCCCCTTTCTCCATCACAATACCTTAAAAAGGACCATAAATTAAAATAATGTTCTCAGAAACTGACTTTCGGTGAGAAACTGCTAAATGCATTAGAGAGGCTTCTTGAGGTCTGGGTTTCCTAATGAACTCTGAGAATGTGTGCGCTCAGATCCCTCTTGGCCTATTCGGATTTCGAGAGCTACAAATCCTGTGAATTGTGTCCTTTCCTACAAACACTAAACCTAGCTGTGTGTTCAAATTCTTGACCAATTTACTTCAAATGCTTTTGTATACTTCCTGACTTGTTTTACACATAATACTATGCCAACTTACAAAGCAGACACTGTTGTTATAATTGTGTTAGTCCCATTTTATAGATATGGAAACTGACACCAATGGGTTTAAATAACTTCTTCCAGGTCAGAACCAGGAATGAAATCAGAACATCTGATGATAAGATCCATGGTTGTGACCACAATTCTCCCTCTCTGTCCGCTCTCCCCAAAGCAGTATCGTCTCTCAGGCTCTCTTAAGTTACATGCTATAAGAATCTTTACGTTTTAATGGGAGAAAAGAAAGCTGTCTTCATCGCTTATATCTGATTGAACCCGAAGCTTCAACATTACAGCCTGAAACCAGCTCTTTTTCTTTTTTCCACGTGGCCTAACTGCACGAGCATGTACCCAACTCAGGTGCACTTGGTCAGCTGTCTACACACATCTTTACAGGCTTGTCTAGGTCAGTGGCAAATTTTACTGCAAAAATTAAAACTAGAAAGGACAACATTTGCTGTGTTAACGTGATGGGCCACTATTCTCCATGCCAATGGCAGAAACGTGACTGTCATATGACAGTTATCAAATTAAGTGAGAAAAGGAGAAATCAGAGGGCATCTGTCCAACCCCAGATGAAAGCCTGTCTCTTCACCTTGGGGGAAGGTCGGAGGAGCACCCTTCTGTAGCCAGCCCTTGCTGCCATTAGCAGAGCTCAGGGAAGACAGACGGGCTCTGAAGTCTCATGTCGTGGGTGCAGAAGTCCTTTATGTCTTTCTATTTCCGCACAAAGGAGAACTCTGCCGTGATGAGGGATGCTCAGAGGTAGCCTCTGCGGTGGGGATGGTAGACTCCGACCTCTGTCCCACCCACGGCCCCACCGGGCCAGAGCCACAGGGCAGGCTGCAGTCAGGCAGTGACAGAGTGTGGACTGGCCCACACTCAGAAGGACTGAGCCCACGGATTTGGACCGCACAGCCACAAAGACACCTGGCTGGCCACCCAGTCACCCAATCCAGGGTAAGGACCTGTTGTGCAGATACAAATAAAGAAAGGGGCACGAAATTCACTTACCTGCCATTGTATTATTGATCAGCCTCCACACATTCCGAGGTAGTTAATCATCACTCTATTGATGAAAAGACATCTCAGCTTTACAATGCTACTGCTTTCTCGGCAATATGGGCAAAAATTTCACAGACAGAATTTCTTATCTGTATATTCTTATTCCTTTTTAGCAAATCAAAACCCATTCAAATGGAAAACTGAGAAATGAGACTGCACGCTTCAGTATGATACTGAGTACACGACAGCAGCACCCCACTTGCAAACGCGGGATTGATCCGCTATTCTGTCTGTGATCTCTCTGAAGGTTTTACTCCTGGGGAGTACCCCACACTGCTACATGATCAGGGTTTCCTCTCCTAGGCCCTGAAGAACACTGGTAGTTGAAAACATGGGATTCCAAGAGCAACTGAGAGCATGTGCTGCTGAACACAGCCCAAGATGAGTAGCTGTTGCATTAAATAAATGTAAGACTAATCAAATGACCAAAGAACTGAAATTCATCGTCGCTATCCAGATGATACACTGCTATGCTGACTGCATCAGCCTCTCCGTAGATGAGCTGTAACTTTTCCTAACAAATACAGATAAGCTATAATCATTTTTTAAAAGTAACTTGGCTCTCAAATATTAAAGGTACACATCAGAAAAGTACTTTCACAAGCATCTGTGTAACAAAGCTGTTCATTAAAGACATGCATGTTACGGTGAAAAGGGAAAGAGCCATGCCCGCCAGTAGAGATTGGTCACGTGAAGTATAATGCACACAGGGTTCTGGTGCCACGTGGCCTTGGTTTAAATCCTAGTTCTGCCACATACTGATTGTATGACCTTGGGTGAGTTACTTAGCCTCTCTGAATCTTGGTTTCCTCATTTGTAATATAAATGGTTTAGTACAATACATGACACAGAATAAGAGTTCAAAAAAGGTTAGGTATTATTATTATGCTACATGACCATTAGTCTATGTATGTGACCACTAAAACAAGATGAATTACAGCTGTACCTGTTAAATACAGAAAAATACAGAGAGATGACCTTGAGTCACCGTTGAACAAAAACAAGTTACAAGCTACAGATGAGGGTAACATCACTCCTTGTGTGCCGATGGCCTGTGTGTACACACCCATGTAGGTGCTCGTGCCCGTGTGCCCGTGCCCCTGTGTGTGTGCGTGTGCTCCTGTGTGTATGCCTATGCCCCTATGTCTGTGCCCGTGCCCCTGTGTGTGTGCCTATGCCCCTGTGTGTGTGCCCGTGCCCCTGTGTGTGTGTGTGTGTGCCCCTGTGTGCATGCACAGGTGGGAGGTCTGCAGGGATACGTATCAGATTGTTACAGTGGGGCTCCTTCTAGCAGACAGAAGGCTTTCACTTTGATACTTTCTAGGTGTGAGGGTAATCCCACATCACAAGAGTAAATAGCAATAATAGGTCAACTTTAAATTTTTTCATCTAAATTTGAATTTTGTGAAGAATTTTCTGTTTCTCTTTTTCATACCACAATGGTAATAAGACATAATGCAGGAAGAGTGCAGTCACCTGTTAGCCTGTGAATTTTTAAAGCAGCAATGAGGGGTGCCTGGGTGGCTCAGTTGGCTAAGCGTCCAGCTTTGGCTCAGGTCATGATCTCTCAGTTCGTGAGCGCGAGCCCCACGTCAGGCCCTGGGCTGACAGCTCTGAGCCTGGAGCCTGCTTCAGATTCTGTGTCTCCCTCTCTCTCCGACCCTCCCCTGCATGCACTGTACCTCTCTGTCTCTCAAAAATTAATAAAAAACATAAAAAATAATTTAAAGCAGCAATGAAGTGTACCACTCTCCCTTTCTACCAACCCCCTGTCGACACAGCCCAAGAGGTGTGCCTTGCCACTTAGAACACGGGCATGGTTTTGTTCCTCTCAGACTCAGTGGGTAACTGTCCCAGACTGCGTGGCCACAGCGAATGAAAACAGCTAAAAGGCAAAAATACTGGGGTGTCTGGGGGCCTCAGCCAGTTACACATCCAACTCTTGGTTTCACCTCCCACGGTTCATAAGACAGAGCCCCGCACTGTGCTCTGCACTGACGGCACAGTCTACTTGGGATTCTCTCTCCCTCTCTCTCTGCCCCTCCCCTGCTCTCTCTCTCTCTCTCTCAAAGTAAACAAACTTTTTTTTAAAGGAAGCACAAGTGCTGAAAATTAAAGCTTCATCTACTTAAAAAGCAAACTCTTGCTCATCAGTGAGAATTCTCTAGAAATGCCATGTGATGGACACTGATGCAAAGCTTTGCTGGAATATTTGTCTATGCATGTTCAACATCGGCAATTGGAAAGCACAGGAGTAGGTAAGACAGCGGGCTCTGGCTGATAAACCCACATGTCTTGTTGCTAGATTATGGAATTCAATGATAGGACAGAGAAAACTAGATGTCTGCAAATGACCAAGGAACACTGCTTGAGTCATTTTAATATTTTTTTTCCTTCCTTTTCACAGTTGTTACTAGAAAAGGGTCATTCACTGTCATCTTCCAAAGTGAATGCTATTTTAGGACTGTTAACAAAAAAATGTTACAAGTTTTATTATTTTTGGTGGACAGGAGGACCCGGAGGACAAGCTGCTTCACTTAGGCCCCAGCCTTGCTTGGGAGACAAAGCTGTGGCTTCAACTCGGAGACAAAGAAAGGCAGATAACAACAAGCTAAAGGAGGGCACGCACAGGCTCTCCCCGTTGTTGCTGGTTATGTTGGGCCAGTTATTTAATTTCTCTGGAGCTCAATATCCTCACCAATTAAACAAGGACGCTACTAAAATCCTCTTCGTGATATTGATCTAGGAATCATATGAATTAATATATATAAAGTGCTTAAAAACAGTGCCTGGTACACACTTTGCAGCTGTCACTACTGTTTCCAAGAGACCCATGTCGATAGTAAATACTGAGCATTCAGTGGAGATAAAGAATATCATCATTATAGGACAATAACTATTAGAGATATTGGAGAGGAGGGGTAAAATAAGGGATGACAGAGGTCATCAAATTTACAGTCAGATGTCATGGCCTCGTCATCTAGGAGTAAAGGGACGAAAATGAGGTCTCATACCACAGTGCAGTATTTTTCAACCACACTCCTTCAGATTCCATTTTCTGCAATATGATACAGAGAGACAACAGGAATCCTAAGATACAGATGTAGATACACAAGATAGCTTACACTTTATACTCTTCCCCCAAAAGAACCTCAGCCTGATCTCTATCTGAACACTAAAAGGTTAAAGTCTGTACTGATGGAAAGCTTCTAGAAAGGAAGTTATGACAAATCTGATCCATGAGGAAAAAAAGAAATAAAATAGATCATGCTGAACTTAAAGCACCCCAAAAAATGTCACCCTCATCTAGATATGTACCAAAAACAGAGATGCTGAACACCCCTCTAAAAATAAAAAAAGAGGCAGGTGACTGGGGAGGTCAGATCTTAGAACTAATACCATTAAGTCAAAGAACTCATCACCCAGGTCAGCCAAGAGTTCTGCATACTTTACTGACCTAAACCAAGGAAGAATCAGACTATCTTTTTCTTTTTAAGTTTATTTATTTATTTTGAGAGAGACAGAAAGCACAAGTGAGGGAGGGGCAGAGAGAGAGGGAAAGAATCCCAAGTAGATTCTGTACCATCAGTGCAGAGACCAACATGGGGCTCAAACTCATGAACCACCAGATCATGACCTGAGCTGAAGTCAGACACTTAACCGACTGAGTCACCCAGGTGCCCAGAGGACTCAGACTTTCTAAGACTCAGTGCATCCAGACAGGGGGACGTGGGCCTAAGCTTAGCAACACACTATCTTGATAAAGACAAGGAATACCACTTCTCCATTTGTCATCTGAGTAGGTCTATGCTTAAATCAGAGGGCGGGAGAGCAAGAGGAACAAAAATAGAGACAGGGACACCATAGTCATGGTGACATCACTGAGAGGGAGCACTAGGATTTTCAGTGACCTCAGGACACGGCAGCTGATTGCTACGTACACAAGTGCTCTGAAAGGGGCCCTGCCTCAGGAAGAAGGCCGCCTTTTCTTCAAACTAAAAAACAAAACACCACCAAAGCCATGTAGTTCTTTTAACCTGCCCTCAGTCCGGCAGAGACCACAAGAACTGTGGGGCTGAGCGCTCTCTGAACCAGGGCCTTGCGTACTGCCTGTTGAGTCTCTAGGACACACACGCTTCGATCACAGAACCTGAAACCAATTGAGAGTTTTCCAGTTTGTCTCTGGGAGAAGATGGGTTGGAGGCATTTTGTTTTTGTTTTTAGCACATTTATTAACCATACAGCTAAAACTCAGAATTCCATGGGACAAATATACACAAGCAGCTACTGGAGGTGTTCTACATCATATTCTAGGTGGCCAATCCGCGTAAGCAGCCTTAGAAAAATCTTATAATAACCTTCAAAATTCTGTTGTTGCCACACTTGTCACACAGAAGATTGTAAATATACCCTCACACAAATGATGTGTCATTTCCTTTGTACCGTGAATGACAGAGCCCTAAGAAGCCTTTTCAGACTATAGCCTTCAACTCTTTTTGTAGTGGAAACTTTACATCAAACAATATATAGGACATAAACCATAAAATATAGAACCCCCCCCCAAAACTGACCTGATGTGACATAAGGAAACCGTGTGTGTGTGTTTTGGGTGACAGGCAGGGCCACTTCCCCAGAACATTGCTTGAAAATCACTGATGGAGTATATGCGTCTCATTCTTCAACAAAACAATTACCTACAAGGTAAGGTACGTCCTTCTACATAAAGCGAGTTTTCCCGAGCATTTTTTTCCCTATATGCTTCTAGATGTAATATTTTCTGACCCCATTACACAAGGTCCTCACAGGAAATCAGATAAACAAAGAAAGGATCACCAGCATGAACGCCATTACAGAGGAGCATACTGAACAATCCTGGTAGCAAATTATCTATCTGCCAAGAAAAGAGGGACAGCTTACTCAGACCAAGTTCTAGAGTCTATTGATGTATTTATTATACACTGACTATTGAGATCAGAAACTGAGTTAAGTATTTACTGGGAAAATCCATTACTATAACAGAAATAATATTAACCTCTGGAAATAAACGTTATTTCGGGTTAAAAAGATGTTAAGCTATGGAAGAAGCTGATTTCAAAAGACTTTGCTTCTATGAACATAAAATCAGGTCATTTTCATTCTGGCTCCATCGCCGTCTGCAGGGACTAAACTGAAATCAGCCATTTTAATTCAGAAACGATATTTAGTCTGCAGAAAGCAATAATAACCTGCCTTTGTTTAAAATGTCTGAAACAGAAGGGATATTTCCGGTAGCGGCATAAATCACACGGGCTCCAAAGTTATATGGAAAAGACTCTTTCACTCTTACAGCAATGCACAATTCTGTGGTTGCAATTTTCTCAAGCTGCTTAATAAAACCTTCCCCTTTTTAAATCGGGGAAAAAATTAGCAAAAACCAACTGCTCCCTAACACATGCCCAGGTAACATCACTCATCGGGACATGAAGAATATTAATAATTAACTGCTGGTCAGACACACGGAGTGAGCACTCTTCTCCCAAAGGTCAAGACATCACCCAGAAATAGCCCTTTAGGTTACAGGAAGGGCCTACAACCCCCACAGCGAATCTAATAACCAGAAACACTGTCAGGGTTTGGGTACTTGCCGTGATCAGATCATCCAGCACCTAGGACTATCTTGCTCTCCTGTTTCCCCCACCACAACTCACCTCTTTCCCACAAACATGGCAATAACTGATAGGGGTGCCAGTCACCAGCTGTCTGCGCCAGCCCTGAAAGCTGTCCAAGTTGAAGGGTAACCAGACAGGACAGGGCTGGAGAGCTTCGATCCCTCCGAGCCCTGGCTCTGCCCTCAATTTCATTGGGCAAGCAGTTCTACCCTCAGGCTCAGCAAAGGGGGGACCATAAAATTTGCTTGTACTGAAATGCCAGGGTCCCAATCTGATCATGTCTGTCATGGACTCTGCTGCCTTTGGTACCGGTATCTGCTTCTGTTCCTCGAGATGAAAACACACACAGAATGTGTGACCATAAAATGACCACCTCATTTTTAAGGGTTCCAAGGACAGGTGGAAACATCACCTGCAGTCGCCCATTCCAAACACCGTTACTTGTAAAGATTTTGTACTCTGCTAGTCCTTGACTGGGAAAGGTATGGATTTGGAAAGTCAGACAGACCTGAATCCAAGTCTACTGCTTACTAGATATATAATCTTAAGCAAGTCAACGAACTACTCTGAGCTTTAGTTTCCTCACCTGTAAATGATAATAACAGTAATTAATAAATACTGCAGCAGATCCCTAAAAGTTACATGCTAAATGTTCCAATGGCACATAACGCAGCGATTGCACTCCTGAGCGTTTATTCCAGAAAAATGAAAACTTTGTTTCCATAAAAACCCATACACAAATGTCTGCAGCAACTTTACCTGTAATAAAAAACTAGATGCAACGTAGATGTCCTTCATTGAAAGGTTGAACTGAGGTATATCTGATATACCAAAGGATGCTTAGTAATAGAAAAAAACAACTATTGATACATGCAGCAACCTCGATGAATAGCCAGAGAAATATGCAGAGTGAAAGCCAATCCAAAAGGTCACCTACAGGATGTTTCAATGTACACAACATCCTTGAAGTAAGATTACAGAATGGAGGACAGATCGGTGGCCGTACGGGTGACAGACATGTAGTGGGGAAGAAGCAGGTGTGGAAAGAACAGGGACCCTTGTCGTGATGTAAACACTCTGGTGTTTGAGTCTATCAATGCTGGTGGGCTGGCTGCGGTGCTGCGCTACAGCTCTGTAAGATGTAGCAGTGAGGAAAATGGGTAGACGGCACTGAGCTCTGTTTTATTTACCGTAACAGCCTCTGAATCTATTATCATCTCAAGATAAAATGTTTAATCAAAAGACATAAAAAATAACAATGCAACAATGCATATTTCAGATCACTATGAGGATTAAATATCATATGGGGTTGAGCAATAATTAAATAATTATTAAATATTATATAGAAAATCACCTAGCTCAGGGGCGCCTGGGGGGCTCATTCGGTTAAGTGTCCGACTTTGGCTCAAGTCATGAACTCACAGTTCGTGAGTTCGAACCCCGCATCAGGCTCTGTGCTGACAGCTCAGAGCCTGGAGCCTCCTTCGGATTCTGTGTCTCCCTCTCTCTGTGTCCCTCTCAGGCTTGCACTCTGTCTCTCTCTTTCTCAAAAATAAACATTAAAAATTTTTTTTTAAAAATCACCTAGCACAGTCATCTCTTGGCAATAACAGAGGCTTGCTAAATGTTCATTTCTTTTCTCTAGTAAGTTGCTCAAGGATAGAATGTGTTCCACTGGATTTTTGTTTGTGGATCAAATGAAAATATAACTCCATGAAAAGGATCTGAACATAAGACAAATGCCTCTTGGCCCACTTAGCCTTTTTTTCCTCCTATAAATCTGGCCTTTGGGGAAAATTTGTATTATTTCATACTAAATATAGCCCAATTCCCATACCAAAACTGTGCAATTCAGCTACCACCAAACGTCTTCATTGAAAATGTGAATAGTGAGGCAGGCCACAGTGGATTGTCATTCAGTTGGCCAAGAGCCATAGTCAAGAGAAAAATCATGGCCCCAAATAAATTAGTATCTTCTGTTACAGACACTGAAGAAAAAAACAGAAAGGATAAAACCTGGTTTTACATGAAGAGTTCATTCCTAGTTAAGAGAGGAAAATCTAAGATGAGTCAGAGACCAAGTAAGTGGAGAACAGACCCATCAGTGTGACAAGCCTGCAGAGAAGGGAGAAATGCACACGGGCTGGAGACCTGGGCAGTGGTTGGGGGGGTGGGGTGGGGCGGGGAGGGCATGTCTAAGCAGGATGCTAACTCTGCTTGTACCACTCCTGCACCATGGTACTGTTGGCTGGTACAGGGCCTTGGCCGTCCCAAGGACTCTGCTGATGCTGCCATGATCCCACCCTTCCCAGGGATCTCCATCTCCCGACTGACCCCTGATGCATAAAACTAGCTTGTACGAAGCTCCTGCTTACAACCTGAGCAAGGGAAGAGAAAACACGCTCACACAGGCAGAGCACAGAGCATCAGAGTGTTCTGGACTCAAAAATAAAATTAGAAGCAAAGTTTTTGGCAGGGCAAACACTACCACGCCTTTCCTCCAGGTCAATCAGGAAGGGGAGATAATTACCATGTGGCCCTGGGCAAACCCATCAGTTCTAAATTAGGGCTTCAAATGGTCCATGCACAGTCCAAATATTTTTTAGCCAAAATGAAGATGGTAGGTGTATCAGATCAGAACTTAGCAATTTGCTATGTTAACCCCTTTCCCCACTGTCACATATTTGGGGAACTCAGACTTTTAGAATGACATTTATTGCATAAATGCCATCTCATTACAAGCTTTCCAGCTAGGAGAGTGCCCTGTAAGCTGCTGTTCAGGAGTTGATGCAAATGGAAGAGAATGAGGGTCACAGCCCCTTAGTAAGGTTCTTGGGAAAACTCCTGTGCTGCTCACTTCATTGAGCCTTTTGACCAACTCCAACATTAGGACAGTATTGTCACCTCATGAAGGGAGCTATTGGCAGACAGATGCACCCAGATCCCATTAATTGGAACTTCTTGTCACAAGATAGCAGCATTTTAATTTCTCTGTGAATGCTTGTGTGCTACGCACGGGGTCTGCCAGGTGTGAGAATTGCATCTCTGATTGCCTATATTTCCAATCTCCTTCCTTTGCCTACTTCGTAGTGCAGAGCAATTACAGTTGAAAATCAGTCTGCAACATGCGCTCATCCATATTCAGTCCTACTTCCAGGCCAATATTGCCCAGGAAAAAAAAAATAAATAAAAAGAGACAGATTTGAGAAATCCAGATTTGTTCCTATATTTTGATCCACTGTCCAAATGTTGACTTGTTGATAATCCACAATTTGTTCCACATCAAAATAAATATTCAAAAGACACAGCTCCAAATAACTGAAACTCCATCTACCTTATGTGAACGGAGAGATTACACATACACAGAGAAGTTTCAAAAGATCAGACCGATAAATGGGGGCCGGCTGAATTAGCTGAAAACCCACATAAATGATAAAGAACATTTAAAAAACAAATAGAGTTACTGATTTCAAGTACATTGAGGAAAAAAAGGCGATTTAAGAGGTGGTAGCTGGGATCAATACCAACTGGCCAGGGTTGAAATTGGGATGAGGAAGAAACAAAGTTTCCTCCCTGGATCTGCTGACCAGCCTCTCAGACCTTGTTTGTGAAGTTTTTAGAAGTCACAAGCCAGAGGCTAGAATTTTTAAATCCTCCTCAATTTTCAAATGAAAGCTGTCTGTTTAAGACTGTAACTAACTGGTCCACAAGATTACTCTTTTCTTTTTTTAAAAAAATAGGAAATATGCTGCCATGAATCAAAATTTAAAAGGCTCAGAAAGATGAATAAATCTCCTGCCCCTGTCCCATCTCCAAAGGCATCCGTCGGTATCATTCCACAGGTTTTCTCGTTCATGCATACTGCAGAAAACGTGTTTGTGTTCTTTCCCTCCTAATTTGTACACAAATGGCTATACACTATAAATCCTACTTTTATTTTCTCTATACTCTTAACAACATAACTTAGAGTTAATTTCATAAGACCGTAATGGGCTTCCTCATTCTTTTTTTTTATGGCTTCACAACATTCCATTAAATGGACGTAGCATAATTTACATAACCAGACCCCTGCTCATGGACATTGATGCTATTTCTATTCTTTTCATATTATAAACAAGGCTACTATCAATAGCCTTACTCATATGCCACTTCATGTATTTGCTGAAGTGCCCGCAGGATCAATTCCTAGAAGTGTAATGACTAAGAGGGTACACACATTTAAAATTTTGAGAGATAATGCGTTCATTCACATGCACACGCACAGAGCCTGTTTTCCTGGATCCTCGCTGACACTGGGTGCTATCAAACATCTTGTTCTTTTCCCATTTGGTTTTGGTAAAAGGTAACATCTCAGGGTAGGTTTCATTAGGTTGAGGATCTTGTTCCAGGAAGCGGACCCCGGAGGACAGCTTCGGGTAGGTTCCCTTGTCTGGTAGTATCTGGTTAGTTCAGTGCCTGGGATGCACCAGCAAGAGACTGGAAGGTGGAAGGAGAGACAGGTTTTCATTTGTCTTTCCGATGCCTCTTTCTCAGAGGGGTCCCCTCCGTCCCTCAGTACAGCTCCCCCTCGGCAAAGACCCCTGCCCCACCCCAGCTCTCGCTGAGGTCCAGTAACGCTGTTTGCTCTTCAGCCTTCAATCCGGGGATGGTAATAGCTTCCCAGCCTTCCATGTCTCTGAGTGTCCCTCCATGCCTGGCTGGTCGGCTAATCCTACCCTTCCATCTATGTCTTTTCATTTGAACCACTTGGGAGGAATCTGTCTGCTGTTGTTTTGTTTTGCTGAGACACTAATGTACATGCCTCTTGACTATACTTCTTTGGGATTATTGGGTCTTTTTCATACTGATTTGTAGTTACAGGAGCTCATTATTCATTCGAGCAAGGACTGCCAAACTTCCTCGAAAAAGGGCTGAGAGTCTCTGTGGGCCATATCGTCTCAACTCTGCCACCGTAAGGTGAGAGCAGCCACAAATGCTGTGCAAAGAAGTGCATGTGGCTGCGTTCTGCGACACCCTGACTTAGGAGACTAGAAAGTAGGGCACGTCTGGCCCTGGGGCTGCAGCTCCTGACCCCAGAATTAAGAAAATTATTGCTTCTCTCTCATCTGAGCTGCAAATATTTTTCTCCCAATTCGGTTTCTTACTTTCCTTATAAGGCTTTTGCCATGCGAAAATTTTTAAATTTTATTTTAACAAAGTAGAGTTTATCCATTTATGGCTTCAAGTTTTTGTGTGACACTTAGAAAAGGAGCAGCGTTGTAAAACCACACAAAACTCAAGGCAGGAAGACCTATACCTTAGGCTGGACTTGTAGCCTGTGCTACCATCCAGATTCTTGTCACTGAGGCCACCACTTAGCCGGCTACGACCAGGCTGTTCCCAACATGTCCTAATTAGCGGAGGCCAGTTCTCCAATAAAATCTTCCATGGAAGGCTGAAATATGAAAGAGCAGGAACAAAGGTGCCTACCCCCAAGGGCATGAAGTGCTCCTGGGCCACTGGATTCTAGACCTTAAAAACCACTTCTCTAACATGAATGCTAGGGATTCGAGAAATGAGAAAAGAGTTTTCCACGTTACATTCAGGCAAAACTCCCAAGAATTTCCCATCCCATCGGGTACAGAGCCAGACCGACTTGCCCACCCCAAGGCCAGTAGTGACGTGGTGACATCTGCCACAGTGCTCATCATTAAGGGGTCTCAAGCACTTCATTGAACACCACACCTTCGTTCCAATATGATTTTGCTCCAGGGTATAAAGATTCTTGTGTGTAATTTCTAGTGGATTAATTTTCTGCTTTGTACAAATTAAAAAATAAATACCTTCAGGCAAATTTTATAAGTAGAAACAGAGGAGAAGTAAAGCACTGCTGATTTAAATACTTGCTTTGCATACAGGCTGTTTTTTTTTCTCTTACGAAACTGTGAGACCATGACCTGAGCCAAAAGCAAGAGCTGAACACTTAACCCACTGAACCACTCATGCACCTTTATTATAATTATAACTCAACTAAGAAACTTCAATTTGTTATTACTCATTGCTAGTATGGTTATTTAAGATGCAAATCAAGGAGTGCCTGGGTGGCTCAGTTAGGCGTCCAACTCTTGCTTTTGGCTCCAGTCATGATCTCACAATTCATGGGATCAAGCCCCATGTAAGGCTCTGGGCTGACAGCACAGAGCCTGCTTGGGATTCTTTTTATCTCTCTGCCTCTACCCTACTCATGCACTCACTCTCTCTCTCAAAATAAATGAACTTTTAAAACAAAGATTAAGAAAATAATAATCCTTGAAACTGTAATCTGTTGCTCTGTCCATGGCAGAACAAATTGATTCATACTGTGAAGTCCCTGTACACACAAACGGGCATATGCACATGTATATTTTATATGTATGTTCGTTCAGATGGAAGCATAGGTATATGCAAATATAACCCACTTCTTCTCATTCTATTGCCTACTAAATACATAATAGGTTCACATATAAAATCAATGTGACCAAGGCAAATGTAGGCTTTGGGGAACAAGAAAGACAAAGTTCAGTTATAAGTACAATACCGAGGATGGTTGGAGGCAGCCTTTGGAATGTGACCATAATCTTGCTATGTTCCTCAAAGGAACTACTCATGCTTGAGACTGGTTAGAGACCTCAAGTCTCCATTGACTAGCTGACTCAATCAATTTTACTAAGGCCCTAATATATAAGAATACAATGAGAGGCTAAGAGGTAAGAGTAACTGGTGACAGTTTAGGTGAGTTACAAGTTATATGGCAGTGAAGAGAGGAGAACCCTCCAGAGAAAAGCTGTGGACAGGAGTTTTCTCAACTGAGCAGGTCATGACGTATGGAGGCAAGGCCATGGGTTCAAGCCTCTCTTTATCAATCACCTTTATTGTATTTCAAACACACAGACCAGGCCTGAGAGTACTCAACATCTTACAAGATGAAAAGAAACTTGGGAAGAAAAGAGAATTGCTGAGCCCAAATTTACTTCGAGTACTAGAAAATTAACCTTAATTACATTAATTCAGAGTGGATCACACTGCCTTAGTATAAATTATATTCAATGTCCAACATAACCTGTGGCCAGGGAAAATTAAATAAGCCATTTCTCTTAGATAGTATTAAACTGAATTTATTCAATAAACCTTAGAAGATCCTATAATGTAAAAGAATTCATCTTTCAAATGGATATACTCCAATGTTTTGATTTACAATTAATTTGAGGCTATTTTGAATATTTGCTACATCATATGCACAATTTAAATATTATTAACATGCAGAGATTAAAATGGAAGAGGATTTGTCTGGCTCTTACTGACAAATTGTTTAAATTATTATTTAAAAACTTTTTTTAACGTCTATTTATTTATTTATTTATTTATTTATTTTAATGTTTTTTATTTGTTTTTGAGAGACAGAGAAAAACAGTGCAAGCAGGGGAGGGTCAGAGAGAGAGGGAGACACAGAATCCGAAGCAGGCTCCAGGCTCTGAGCTGTCAGCACAGAGCCCAACGTGGGGCTCGAACCTGCGAACTGTGAGATCATGACCTGAGCTGAAGTCAGATGCTTAACCAACTGAGCCACCCAGACGCCCCGTAATGTGTATTTATTTTTGAGAGAGAGAGGGACAGAGTGGGAGAGTAGGAGGGACAGAGAGAGAATCAAAATAGGCTCCATGCTCTGAGCTGTCAGCACAGAGCCTGTTGCGGGGCTCGAATTCAGGAACAGTGAGATCATGGCCTAAGCTGAAGTCAGATGCTTATGACTGAGCCACCCAGCTGCCCCTTATTATTATTTCTTAATTTTTTTTTTTTTGAGAAAGCGAGAACTCACATGTATACAAGTGGGGGAGGGGTAGAGGGAGAGTGGGACAGAAGACCCAAACCAGGCTCTGTGTGGAGAGCAGAGAGCTCAATGTGGGGCTCGATCTTAGGAACCATGAGATCATGAGCTGAGCCAATGTTGGACACTTACCCAATGGAGCCACCTGGGCACCCCATGTTTGCCTGCTACTGAGAGATTAAAGAAACAGTAAAAGCACCAGGATTACAAAGTCTGGCATGACACCCCACCATCACAAGTGACCAACTTCTTGTGCGTCATGACCACAGACCAAAACCTGCTGCTGCTTATCTTTTCTCCTACACAAATATAAACTTGGGCTTCAAATGCCTCTGACATGATGTTTTGCTCCTCTCAGATGAAATATCCCAATAAAGCTACGACTGCCCTCTGAACTTTCCTTTCTGATGGAAATTTGACAAATTAATTCAAAATGCAGACCGAAACAATTTGACTTTAGCCACATTGGGACAAATCCCTCTGGGTGTCAAGGTTCTCAACCAGGGGCTGTATTCAAGCAGTAGTTACAAACTGCTTCCAGAACCTCCTCGGAGTCCAACAGGCTGGGGAGGACAATCAAGGAAGAGGCACCGGACTCCCCACACACTCTTCTCAGCAAGCATCTACCTACTCTCCCCAAAATGGCTCCCAGCACCTCCTTCATCAGCAAAAACAGCGTTGTGCTAAAATATTGTGACAACTCCCCTACTGGCTCATTCCTAAATTCTAACAGTGCCTTAACATGCTGTAGTCTACACTTCACTGACTGTACTGCATCTTAATATCGTCTGCTGAGAATTTTGTTTGAACATCGTTAAATACTGCATAAACGGCAAACGACTGTAAGACAGATGGTTGTGCTTTTTCTGTTTCTGACACATAAATGTTGAAGAACTACACGCTAGGAACTACCTCCTAATTAGGACATACCCATCCTGAGGGGGGAAATAAAATCTTTACAGTCCTCATGCAGTGAAAAGACTTGGTGCTCCTCACCCTCTCGCCTCAATATGGATCTCAAGATAAAAACAATACTGAACATCAAAAGACAAAATGGTGCCGAAGCTGAAATTAGTATCTTTCTAGAGTTTCTAATAACAAACTTCAGTTAAATTGTTCAGAGACTAATATTTTTGTCAAAGGAAAGCATATGCACGTGTATGAGCCTGTGCATGTATCCCAGTGGTGCTAAGCATGAACGCAGTAAGTCCCAAATCCATCCTGTGGACAATTATGCAATGATTATACAAGAAAGTAATCTTAAAGCCTCAGAAAGCAAAATATTTATAGAGTGATTAGATACACCGGATGTATTAGAAAACTCTTGGGGCAGGTAGGTGGCACAGTTGGGTTCAGTGTCCGATTTCACCCCAGGTCATGATCTCACAGTTCTTGAGTTTGAGCCCCATGTCAGGCTCCATGCTGACAGCTCAGAGCCTGGAGCCTGCTTCACATTTTGTGTCTCCCTCTCTCTCTGCCCTTACCCCCTCATGCTCTCTCTCTCTGTCTCTCAAAAATAAATATGAAAAAATTTGGGGAAAAAAAAAAAAGAAAAATCTTAACTTCTGATTCTGGAAGACAATTATAAGGGTCATAGTCTCTTTTTCAATGTCAGAGGGAGTTGTACCTAGCTCAATTTGCAGGTTTGAAACATGAAATCTTTTTTAGAAACATAAATGTGTGACCAAGGCACCTGGGTGGCTTAGTCAGTTAAGTGTCTGACTTTGGCTCAGGTTATCATCTCGTAGTTTATGAGTCCAAGACCCACGTTGGGCTCTGTGCTGACAGCTCAGAGCCTGGAGCCTGCTTCTGATTGTATGTCTCCTTCTCTCTCTCTCTCTGCCCCTCCTCCACCTGCGCTCTGTCGCTCTTAAAAATAAACATTAAAAAACTTAAAAAAAAAAACAAGAAAAATAAATGTGTGATCAAATACACATACTTTAGTCATAATACATATTCCTAGATGAAACTATCAATTGAATAGCTACTATTTCTTGAGTCCTTATGAGGTCTTTTGAAATATTTTCTCTAACACCCGCCCCCCCCCCCACAAAGTTGGTTTTCGTGTGTGTTTATTTCATGAGAAAATTGAGGGTCAAAAAGATTTTTAAAACTGTCTTATAGGTCACATGACTGGTAAGTGACATCTTGAGATTGTGACCCCATGTCTATCTGATTCCAATGCCATGTTCTTCCCATTACAGTAGGTGGCTGGGGCAGGTTATCTGTCTGTTCTGGAATGTAAGGCTGAAAACAAACCATGGATAGCTAACTATTTCCCTCTAAATCTATCCTTAGGTAGATTATCCTTTCAATTTCTCATATTCTTCAATACTAATTAACATTCATTAAAGGATCCTCTGGATCTATAGATATATATTACACATTATAAAAAATGAAGAAAAATGGTCAGAAACAAATTCATATGACAAGAAAAAGATGGTGTAAAATTTCATAGGGAATTTATAAGAAAGTAATAATAATTCAAGAACCATATACTCAGACTGTCTGTAAATTCCTAATTAATTGCGAATTAAGCAATGAGGAGCATGGTGGCTTCACGTGGTACGCACTCCAAACCACAGAACGGTCAATGGCAAGAGTTTGCTCTTTGGGGATATCATTCGATTACAGACTCATAAGAAAGGATTTAACATGGTTAATGAACCAATTCTAAACCAGGGACCTGGTGTGACATCTGAGGTTCAAAAGGTTTCTTCCTATCCCCCACCCAAGAAGAAACTAAAGCTGTATTCATCCGTCACTGATGTCTGCTGCTTCTTCTGTCCCCTGCTCCCTTTCTAGCAAGTTACCTCCTTCTTAATCTTCAAGACTAAAGCCAAGGTTCACTTCCTGAAAGCCTTCCCAAACTCCATTCTCATATGGAGACTCCATTTCACACCCCCACCCCGACCCTTAAAGTTACCTTAATCAAAGCCTTGGCCACAGGGTTCTCTGCTACTCCTTCTCTGGACCAAGTTCTTTGAGGCGGTCTCCAGGGCTCTGTGGAGTGCCTGCTCTTGGTGGATGCTTAATAAATAGATCTTGAGGGATCATGAAAAATCAAATGATCTAAATGTCCTAAAGCAATTTCCAGAACATAGTGAGATATTTTTGTCTCTTTTCAGCCATTCTCACTACTGCTTTATCCTTACTCTTGCCTACATACAAATAAATACATGCCAATGTATACACATAAGTACACATCCACACTCCTCTTCTTCCTCCTCCTCCTCCTCCTCCTCCTCCACATCGTCACTATCCATTCTAACCTCCCGTGGACTTACAATGCTTCACCCACTACTGTTAATATTAAAAACAGGCAGGAGGAATTAAGAAATCTAATAATTTCTCATAACTGACACAAAACTGTATAGTCCATCAAAATGTTACCATGCATTCCTGCCATTCAATTGAATACAAATTCATGCAGTACAAACTACTATGTAAAGCACTAATGGCAAATTCAATCAACAAAGAACTCAGATTCTGAACAAAAAATGTTCGAACATCACACATATTCAGAAAGATCCGGAAAAGCAAAACTTTAATTGGTGCACATTATTAAAACATACCCTGGGAAAGCCCCAACACCACCCGAACAAGACGGGTGCTTTAATGCAGGGACGGCCAGAAACTCAAGGGACAACTCAAGGGGACACAGGTGTGGCTCACAGCTTGTGGACTGATAGTGAGACAAAAAAGTAAACACATATTCTCCTACAGGTCAGAGGTTTGGGGTGAAGACTCAGGGCTGACTTGGGGTGGGATACCAGATGATCTATGAAACACAGTGTACCTTTAAAATGTGATTAACTAGCATTTATAACAAGCATGCTTGGAGAAGGATGAATAATGAATGTATCACAGGTGCCGTAAGGGATAATAAAAAATAACCGTCTGAGGGGGTAGTTCTCCCTTGCAGCTTCCCACAGCCAGTAGGTGTGTTTTCGCCTTTCTCAGATACTGGGGTTAGCCCTGCCGCCAGAGGCAACAATCCTGAACGCCGAGAGCGGACCGACTTATGATTCTTACCAACAATTTCGGGGGGCTGCAGGTAAAGGAACACCTGTAAGAACAGTCAATTTAGGAGCGCTCAGGGCTAACCGAAGCCGCCGCAGACCCTCCTGCGGCTCCTGGAGAGGAAGGGCACACCTGTCATTGAGGCCCTCTCGCAGCCTCTTTCATCCAAGACTTATATTTAAAAAATGGAAATAAACCATTCCACAGAATAATATGCATTCCAATTTTCTCCCAATGCAGTAGTTTTGTAAATAATTAAACACAGATCTAACATGAACTCATTCACAGTATATTTTTCTAAACTAGGGAGAGTTCATTGTGCAATAAAAATTCACTATTCTGGGGTCCAGTTCTTCATGCAAATTATAACAATTCATGGTTCAGTTTCCAAAAATAGTTTAAACCAGTCCATGTCCATACACACGAAAATAACATGTTTTGGATAAATACATAACTATTCATTAAAAACTAGAACTCTAAGTGTAAAGGAGATACTTCATGATTTCCATTTTACCTTGAGAGAAATGTGCAAAAACCTGTTAATGATTCTGCCAGTATACAGAATATCACGTAAATGGATGGTTTGGGGTAGAAATTATGTAGGAACATGAAGACAGAACTAATTTAGAGTTGACACTGGGTCTGTCTCATGCTTCACAGGTTGGCTAGGGGTCATGGGTCACTGAGAAGAAATACATCAAGTAAACTGATTTCCAGACCTCCTCAGCAGGCATGTAATTTTATGATGAAGAATTCCTGACTCTGATCAAATCTGCAGAACAGGTAATAAGGCCCCTTATGGCTACCAAGATGTATGTAACAAATTAGGTCAATAAATAAGTGTGTTATAAACAGTTAAACAGGAAAGAAGAAAACTACTTAAACATGATAAAGACAAAGATAAATTCCAGCAAAATTCAAGCATAAACAATGCTAAATGCTGAAATGCTAATGCCATTTTTATTAAAGTGAGAAAATCAATAAGGACGGCTATCATTCTTTTAAAATATTGCTTTGATGACTGATGTAAGAAGAAACTGTGTGTGTGTGTGTGTGTGTGTGTGTGTGTGTGTATGCAAACAGTAGCAGATGATAAGATATAGACTTTGAAAATACAGATAAGATTATATGCTTTGAAAATTCAACCCTAATTAAAGTTTAAACTAATATGAGTTTACTAATATGCAGAGATGCAAGATAAATGTACCAAAAAATGTCATTAACTTTTTGCTCCACTAGAAATTTAATAAAAAATGCTATACAAAAAAGTAGCAATACATATTATATGGTACATAGGATAAATTTATACAAGGAAGGACCCATACATATCATAGGATACACAGGTCAAATTTAACAACAAAGAATATTAACTCTATATGAAGAAATGTCAATAAGGAATATGACTTAGAGAGCAGTGGGCAGCCTTTCACAAAATGCACTGGAGATTAAGGCCCATAAATTGTAAGCCAATGTTCTTTTCACTTCAAAATGAAAGATTAGAGGTTTTCAGTAGGCCACTGGACTCATAATTATGTCTAGAGTTTTTATCTCTTTCTCCAATTGAAAGAGACATCAAAAAGCCTGAGCCCCATGATGGCCTCTAGTCAGGTAGGCCCAGTCCAAAACACAAATTCCACAGATAAAATCCTAGTGGACTATAAAGTCAAAGAGCCTCAATGCACAGTGTATTTGTTAAGTGAGAGATTCCAGACAAACTAAAAAAAGAGCAATATACACAGGGAGCAAATGAGGGAGGTCTCAAGGCCAGGCCAGACAGGGCATGCAATTCACCGAGCAAAACCAAAGGCAGCCCACTAGAGGGACAATCTTAGTCACTGCTGAGGAAGGAAGCAGAAACACATAAAAGAAGAAGTGGTTCTGAGTGTCAGAGGTCAGGTCCAACATACATGATGAGGTCGTAAAAAGCAAAAAGAATTACTAAGCCAGACACAAGGGAAATCAGGAGTTAAAAGGTATGGATAAAAGAAATCGGGTGTCTGTAAAACAGTTTGGAATTACAGCAGTGACTACTGAGAGGTTGTTGGGGGCGGGGGGGTTTCTGCTATGTCACACCAGTTACAGGATGCGGACCTGCACGTGCATATAGCCAGACCGGAGACAAGAAGAAAAGTACAGGTTTCATGCCTTAAGGAATCACCAAAACCAACGTTCCATTTAAATATTAACCATCACTCAATACTGAAAAAATGAATAATCCAGTGAAGAAATGGGCAAAAAAGATGAATAGACACTTCTCCAAAGAAGACATTCAGATGGCTAACAACCACATGAGAAAATGCTCAACATCACTCATCATCAGGGAAATACAAATCAAAACCACAATGAGATACCACCTCACAACTGTCAGAATGGCTAATGTTAACAACTCTGGCAATAACAGATGCTGGCAAGGATGTGGAGAAAGAGGATCTCTTTTGCATGGCTGGTGGGAATGCAAACTTGGGCAGCCACTCTGGAAAACAGTGTGGATGTTCCTCAAAAAATTAAAAATAGAACTACCCTACGACCCAGCAATTGCACTATTAGGTATTTACCCAAGGGAAACAGGTGTGCTGTTCTGACGGGGCACTTGTACCCCAATGTTCATAGCAGCACTATTGACAATAGCCAAAGTATGGAAAGAGCCCAAATGTCCACTGATGGATGGATGAATGATGTATTTGTATGTATGTATGTACATATATATACGTCCATGTACATATCCATACATATATACATGGATATATACATACATACAATGGAGTATTACTCGGCAATCAAAAAGAATAAAATCTTGCCATTTGCAACTATGTGGATGGAACTGGAGCGTATTATGCTAAGCAAAATTAGTCAGAGAAAGACAAATATCATAGGACTTCACTCAGAGGAATTTAAGATACTAAACAGATAAACATAAGGGAGAGGAAGCAAAAATAATATAAAACTGGAGCAGGAAAAACATAAGAGATGCTTAACTACAGAGGACAAACAGAGTTGCTGGAGGGGTTTTGGGAGGGGGGATGGGCTAAATGGGTAAGGGGCATTAAGGAATCTACTCCTGAAATCACTGTTGTACTATATGCTAACTTGAGTGTAAATTAAACAATTAATTATTAATTAAAATTTAAAATATAAGTAAATATTAACCATCAAGCCGTACTTTCACATCAACTCTTATAGCATGACAACTGAGGGCTGCTTGGGACCAGTCACAGTTAAACAGAGAGAATACATTATAAAGTGGGGAAAAGCTATGAATGTCATTAGGATAACATGATCAGAGCTGAAAGGATGGGCAACTTCAAGGCCACAGACACACTTTGATTGAGAAAATATAAAATTATGAAGAGGAAGACATCCCAAGTATAATTCTTTGAGAAGATAAAATTCGGAGTAAGCACAGCTTAATATTAATTTATTTTTAATATGACACAGACTAGGGAGTCATATGGAAGTTGGTCATTATATCTAAAACACAGAGTAAAAATTCCCTCAATCGTTATACACAAATTATGCAACTAAGGCTAACATGAGTCGCCTTCCCTTTTCAAATCAATTTCTAGCTTAGATACTTCTCCCCGACACTGGAAAAAGTAGCAATTAAACTGAAGACCACAAAACTAATTTCTTCTCCAGTACAAAAACACAGCAAGCAAAATGTAATTTCATCTCTCTTTGACCTAGATTATGCCAAATACTTTAGATGTTTTATCTCCCAAATGTGCCAGGATGTTCAAATGATATATAGCCTTCTAAAAAGACTATACATCATTCCCAAATAGTACTCTCACTGAAAAAACAAACTTCACTTATTAATCATTCTGAAAACTGTTTGCTCATAAAAAAGTGAAGAAAATTGGAAGCAAAAACTTTCCAAAAATGAATGACCAACTGAATCAGATAGGCAGAGTTGCATTTTTACCCATCAGGCACTGCTGGCATGATTGCAGAATTTAAAAGACCCAGGTGATTCTGTATAAATCTAACTCATCATCTTTCTTATAAAAAGCCCAGCTCTAATGAAGTCCATAATGATCTGGATAAAATACATTTAATTAGATTATAAACTGCAACATAAAACAGCTGCATCATGACTTTCAACATTTTCCCCTCTGAAGATCAGAGGATTGAAAGAGGGTTATAAAACAGTCCATTCATTTTTGTCTTTTAAAGGAGGAAGAAACAGCCATTAGGCACAATTAAAGTTTCAGATGACTTTTAACAAGAGAAATCCAAGTGTGTCACATTCTGAGACCTCACATGTAGGATATGATAACAGTGCCAGGTGACCAACACATAAATGCAGTAGTATGCAATTAGACAACTTTGGGGAATTCTAATGATTCCTTATGTGATACTGATAGTCCAAGGCTTATCCTCTAGTTGATGGTATCTAGATGAGACAGAAAAAACAAAAAATCCCAGGCCAATCACAAGGCACTCCAGAGATAATCTTGACGCGAGTTGCTAAGGATAAGCAAGCCCACCATGAATCTGTGGGCTCCAGAACTGTCTGCCCTTCCCAAGGTATAACCCATCTACTCACGTAGTTTACATACTGGAGGGAGACAGGAGGTAGGAACAGTCATGCAACAATAGCTAAAACTTTCTTTAAATAAGTATCTGTAGTTCTTAAACATACTATCTTGACTCCTAGTGACTAAGAGCATGGCCTACCAGAGCCAGCAGACCATCTCTTAGATCCAAGTTCCAGCATTTATTAGCTCTGCGACTCTGGACAAGTAACTTAACCTCTCTCAGTTACACTGTCAAACTGAACACAGTAAAGACAACACAATCTTCATAGGGTAGTTTTGGGGGATTGAGTGTAAAGCACTTCATACTTTGCCTGGCCTAGTTCAATAAATGAAGTCACAACTAAAAGAAAAGCACAGTTGAAAGAAATCAAAAACCACTAAATAAACAGAGATATGCCATGTTCACAGACTGGAAAATTCAACATTAAGATGTCAACTGTTACCCCCCAAGTAATCTACATTCAATACCAATTCAGTTAAAGAATCAGCAGGCTTTTAAAAATCTAATGAAATGGTTCTGATATTTACATGAAAAGGCAGACAATTTATAATAGCCAAAGTGACTTTTAAAGAAGAAAGAAAAAGTTCGAAGGCATACACTACCTGATTTCAAAACTTACTGAAGAGTTACACTAATCAAGAGTGTTATTGAAGAAAGGATGGACAGAGTAGAGAATCTATAAATAGAGCCATACTTATGTGTTCAATTGATTTCCAACAGAGACGACAAGGTGACTCAATGGGAAAAAGAAAGCCTCTTCAAAAAATGACGTTACAACAACTGCGTATCTGTGTGAAAAATGAGCATTAACTTTTATCTCACACCATATGCAAAATCTCACCAAGAAGGATTATAAATTTAAATGTAAAATCTAAGTTAAAAAGCCACTAGAGGAAAGTCTTTGTGACTTTCTATAGGCAAACATTTCATAAAAGAACCATAAACCGGGGCGCCTGGGTGGCTCAGTCGGTTAGGTCTCCGGCTTCGGCTCAGGTCAGATCTCACGTTCGTGGGTTCGAGCCCCGCATCAGGCTCTGTGCTGACAGCTAGCTCAGAGCCTGGAGCCTGCTTCTGGTTCTGTGTCTCCTTCTCTCTCTGCCTCTCCCCTCTCATGCTCTGTCTCTCTCTGTATCAAAAATAAATAAAACATTAAAAAAATTTAAAAAAAAAAGAACCATAAACCACAAAAACTTGATAAGCTGGGGGCGCGTGGGTGATTCAGTTGGTTAAGCATCCAGCTCTTGATATCCACTCAGGTCATGATCTCATGGTTCATGAGACTGAGCCCACACAGGACTCTGTGCAGACAGCATGATGCTGCCTAGAATTCTCTCTCTCCCTGTCTCTTTGCCCCTCTCCTGCTCGCACTCTCTCTTTCTCTCTCAAAATAAATAACATAAACTTAAAAAAATTGATAGGCTGGACTTAATCAAAATTTAAAAACTTTTGCTCTTCAAAGATATCATTAAGAAAACAAAGAGATGGGGCGCCTGGGTGGCTCAGTCGGTTGAGCATCTGATTTCGGCTCAGGTCATGATCTCACGGTTCGTGGGTTCGAGCCCCGCATCAGGCTCTGTGCTGACTGCCAGCTCAGAGCCTGGAGCCTGCTTCGGATTCTGTGTCTCCCTCTCTCTCTCTCTTACCCTCCCCTGCTCATGCTGTGTCTCTCTCTCTCTCAAAAATAAATAAAAACATTAAAAAATTAAAAAAAAAGAAAACAAAGACAAATCACAGATTGGGGAAAAATGTTTGCAATGCATGTCTAACAAAGAATTTGTATCCATGCTATGTAAAGAATGCTTGTAACTCAATACTATAAAGAAAAACAAAACACAATATAAAACAGGCAAAAGATATTAATATTGCTCAAAAGAAAATATACAAAGGGCAAACAAGCACATCAAAAGATGATCAACATCAGTATCTATGCAAAGAAATGCAAATTAAGGCCACAATGAGTTGCCAGTGTACACCTGTTACAAGGGTTAAGTTAAAATTAAAATGACTGGCAACACCAAGTGCGGGTAAGGACATAAAGTAACGAAAACTCTCTTATGCTGATAGTAAAAACATAAAATGGTATGCTTGTTTTGGTCAGTGGTTTGGCAGTGTTTCACAAATTTAAACATAACCATCTACCATAAAACCTAGCCACTATGCCCTTCAGTACTTACCTAAGAAAACTGAATACCTAGGTCTGTTCATATGGAGATTTTATATGAATATGCATAGATTTATTCAAATTAAATGCCCATCAACCGGTGAGTGGATAACAAAATGTGGTATGTCTACTCAATGAAACATTAGTCAGCAATAAAAAGGAGTGAATATACCCAACAATGCGTATATCTCAAGACCATTATGCTAAGTAAAAGATGTCAGATATAAGGGTGCACAGTGAATGGGTTCACTTACGTAAAATGCAATCTAATATACAATAAGAAAAAGAAGATCAGTGGTTTCCTGGGGTAGGGGATGGAGAGAGTAACAACTGGACTGAAAAAGTGTACAGGCGCAAAGAAGTTCTATAGATGACCATTATTACACACATGAAAAGATGCCCACTCACATTCCTAACCATTAGGGAAGTGAAATTAAAACCATAGTAAGATTCCACTTCACCCATAAGGGTAACTATCAAAAAAACCGCCCACAAAACCCAAAAAATAACTGTTGGTAGGATGTGGAGAAACTGAAATGCTTATAGAGAATATAAAAAAAGGCAGCTGCTGCAGAAAACAGTAGGATAGTTCCTCAAAACATGAAACAAAGAATTACTATATGATCCAGCAATTTTACTTCTGGGTATATTGTCTGAAGAACTGAAAGTAGAGATTCCAACAGATCTTTGCACACCAATATCACAGAAGCACTGTTCATAATAGACACAAAGTGTTAATGGCTCAAATGTCCATCAACAGATGAGTGGATAAACTCGCTGTAGTACGGCTATCTTATGGAATATTATTCAGCCGTGAAAAGGGAATGACACTGTGACAGATTCTACAGCATGGAATAAACTTGAAAACGTCAAGCTAAGCGAAAAAGACAAATGCCAAGTGACAAATACTGTGTGACTCCACTTCTATGAAATACCTAAGATGGGCAATTCATAGAGAAGGAAAGTAGATTAGAGGTTACTGGAGAGAAGGAGAAATTATTGCTTAGTTTCTGTTTGGAGCAATGAAAACTGTTGGAAACAAACAGTGGTGGTGGTTACACAACATTGTGAATATAACTGTGAATGTAAGGACAGCAAATGATACACTTTAAAACAGTTAAAATGCCCAGTTTCGTGTGAGCTATATTTTTAATGCAATAACAAAAACAGTATAAAGGGAAAAGCAGCAGAGGGAATCTTTTGAGACCAATGGAAATGTTCTGTCTTGAGTGTGATTGTGGCTTCACCAGGGTAGAAAACTGTCAAAACCCATCCAATTAAACAGATTCATTTAATTATATAAAATTATTGCTCAATAAAGTTGATAAGGGGAAAGATACCAACAAATTAGCCAGACTATAATTTATGCCTCGCCTCTCACTGCCTTCCTCCATCTTATCCTGCCAAGCCTACTGGGCTTTTTTTTTCCTTCCCATGGGAAGCCAGAGGAGAAGGGAGTAAAGAAGAAAAACCATTCATTCATTCACAAGTTATTTGGGGAGATCTAGGTCATTTCTTCCTCCAGTGACACTGAGCACTGCAGGTTTAAGGATGAGAACACTAAGGTTTGCCACAACAAAGTAATCTACCGAGGTCACACAGAGTGAACGGCGTGCAACCACTGCCTGTGGTCTCAAGTCTGCACAGACATGCTCTGCAAAACCCTTCTCCCTCCCGGTGACCATGCCAGGCCTGCATACATGGGGGAAATGATGCACGAGCAGGATCTTACGCACTGGAGGGGAAGTGGTAAGATGTAAGACATCTTGAGATCCTGTGATGATTGTCCATAATCTATCAAAATAACACGTGTGCAAGACAGGTACTTCTGTTCACATGTAAGGACCTCTTGTAAAGAGTATAAAGCCTCTTTATGGCAGTTTCTCCTTACTTGGCAGTTGAGCACAGAGGTTAAGAGCATTAGCTCCAGAGTCACACCTCGCAGGTCCCAAACCTGGTGCTGTGACTCAGTGTGATCTCTTCTTGCCTCAGTTTTGTCCACAGCAAAACAGAGATTGTAACGGCATCTACCCCAAAGGGCTTTCGGTGATGCACTTAATATAATGTGGGGGGACAAAATAAATGCTCAATAAATAGTAGGCTTCTTCTTCCATAAACTCCACCTGTAGTATCTGGGTATAGAAAGTACAGAGTGGCATGAAACAATGAAAAAGAAAAGATGGCTTCTTAGGTGGTGGTTTGGATCCATTGGTGTTTTCCTCCTTCTATGCTCCATCCAGTCCTTCCTCTCTTCCTTCCCTCCCTCCTTCGCCTCCTTCTAAGCACTACTGTTCATCACATAGAGTTTTTGCATTAAAAATGCATGATGGAAAGTAGGATGATAGAAGCAAACCTCAGTCAGTAACCTAAAGTACCACATTATCTTATGAAAGAATAAATGATTCATTTCTCTCTGGCAGAATTGGGACTTTTCCCTGCATTTCTGGGGAAATAAAAATTTTATTCTTTCTCAAAAACTGGGAAGATTACTTTTGAAAAGCCAGTATTCGGAAGCTGAGGACATCTTTGTATAGACAAGTGTTAGAGCTGGCAGTAGGAAGAGCCCTGTGCGGTTCTACATCACGGATGCAGCAGCTCTCAGAGCAAAACCAGTTTCACTGTGGAAACCAAAATACTTGTTGGAAAATTTCAAAAGTATATAGCAAACAACTTTTTGTATCATGAAATAATGTATCAAAAATGCTTATAGTTAACAAAGGTGTCCATTTGCCGACTCAAATCCGCATCCTGAGGAGCTCCAGATTTACTCGTGGTAAAAGGAAATGAGAAAGCGAACAAATCCTTTGGATCAGATGTGATACTCAAGTTGGGTAGCAAACTATCACCTGGTCTTCTAAACTAGCAGAGTCAGAGATAATAGGAGAAAGACAAACAAAATAAAGAACTATTCAAATTAAACTGATTGTAAATATTCTATAATAACAGAAGACCCTAGCAATTAAAAGTAGTTAAATTCAGAGGTGCCTGAGTGGCTCAGTCAGTTAAGCGTCCTGATTTCGGCTCAGGTCATGATTTTTAAGTTCATGGGTGTGAGCCCCGTGTTGGGCTCCGCACTCAACAGTGCAAAGCCTGCTCGGGATTCTCTCTCTTTCTGCCCTGCCAGCGCATGTGTGCATGCATGCTGTCTCTAAAAACAAACAAACAATCAAACACACAAATAAATAAATGAGTGAATAAGTAGTCAAATTCATTGCTCTGAAAACCGAGCAGGTCTCTGACCAACTGGAGGTGTTTCATCTCCTGCTTCCCCACCAGCATCAGGACCCTTTTAGTCATATTTCACTAACAGGTAATGCTGAGCTGACCTGTGCCATATCATAATGTTGCAGAATCTTGAGAAACAAAACTGAAAGAAGTATCTTTCAGAAGTTATAAGAAGTAATTTTAGACTTGAGGCTGAGCGATAAATGGGTTTAAGGAAAAAAGAAACCTATTCCTCTACTTTTTTTTTTTAAAGGTCTTATACTTTCATAAGAAGCTTCAAGAAAAAGGCAAATAAGACAATTATCCTGTGGCAGAGTAATATTTCATTTTATGGAACTCAATTAGGAGAACTAATGAAGAAGAAGAAATGTGTCCCTTGCTCACAAAAGCCTGCTTAAGCTGGTAAGAACCCAATTACTACCAATATTTGTGAAGCAAAATCCATTTCTGTTGGAAGAAAAAAACATTTAAGCATTAATATGAAAGTTAAAATAGAGAAAACAGTACAGAATACATAAGTTATAATTTCAAATTTGGCAGTGTTAAAAAAGAGAGCTACTTCAGAGATCACTAAATATATTGCTTTTTAAACACCATATATCTGACACAATCTGCCAAATATAAATATTTCATTTGAACAGATGGTTTAGGCATTCTTTACATTTATAAGAGGAACATATCATAAAGCTGTACCCTATCATTATCATATCTCAACTCTAAACATTATTATTTAACAACAAAAATGACATGACATTCCCAAAGCATCAAAAGATCCTTCTTGATTTCTGCAGATAAAAGAAGACATAAAAAAGAAAAAGCAGAGAAGAAACAAACTGACTCTTGTTTCATTCTTAATAAATTTTTAGGGTGCCTCGACCACTCCTAAGTTGGAGCACATAATATCTTCTCTTTCAGGCACCATTTATATTGACAAATTTTTTAATGTTTTATTTATTTTTGAGAGAGAGAGAGAGCGAGAGAGAGAGAGAGCATGAGCAGGGGAGGGTCAGAGAGAGAGGAAGACACAGAATCCGAAGCAGGCTCCAGGCTCTGAGCTATCAGCACAGAGCCCGACACAGGGTTTGAACCCACAAACCCTGAGATCATGACCTGAGCTGAAGTCGGCTGCTTAACCAAGTGAGCCACCCAGGTGCCCCTATATTGAAAAATTTTTAGTTGTTGGTGAATTTGCAGAGTTAGTCCTAGACCTGAGATCTGACATGAAGACGTGATTCCCACCAAGAAAGACATCCAGGATCCACCTTATCTTCTTGTTACTTTGCTAAGCCAGGCAATCAGAAGCCCGGGGAAGCGGTTCCTCAGGCACGCCACTTCAAGGAACACCAATGGCGTTGGTGGACATTACTGGGGATGTACTTTGGCTTCCATTACTTTTTTTCATTCAACATAAACCAGATCTTATTCAGGTACCTACCCTCATTAGAAATAGATATTTTAGGGGTACCTGGGTGGCTCAGTCGGTTAAGTGTCTGGCTTCAGCTCAGGTCTTGTTCTCACAGTTCATGGGTTTGAGCCCCGCATCAGGCTCTGTGCTGACAGCTAAGAGCCTGGAACCTGCTTCCGATCCTGTGTCTCCCTCTCTCTCTGACCCTCCTCTGCTTGCTCTGTCTCTCAAAAATAAATAAAAAACATTTAAAAAATAAAAACCCAAGTAGATATTTTAGGGGTGCGTGGGTGACTCAGAGGGTTAGGTGTCCAACTTCGGCTCAGGTCATGCTCTCGCAGTGAGTTTGAGCCCTGCATCGGGTTCTGACCTGACAGCTCAGAGCCTAGAGCCTATTTCAGATTCTGTCTCCCTCTCCCTCTACCCCTTCCCCAGTCTCTCTCTATCTCTCTCTCTCAAATATAAACATTTAAAAAATTTTTTTTAAAAACAAATAGATGTTTTAAATTCTTATCAATGTTTAATGGCTAAATAACAGGGAAAGACAACTGCAACAAGATATGCAACAGGGATTGGGTAACAAACACATGAGCACTTACGCCCATACATATCAAAAAAGTATGCTGATTCTTCCCTTTTAGGATCATAAATAAAACATGTGATTTTAACATTTATTAGACTATGAACAAAACAAGAAAAACCTAAACCACAGAAAAGAAGGCAGACAGTACTGAAGTTGGCTTAACTGCCATCCAGTATAAAAAAAGAAAAGCAAAGTTTCTTTCACACACATGAGCATTAAGAATCATTCTCTTTTAGGATCAAATGTGTGGTGTGATAGATAATCCACATTAAGGCCAATAGGTGGTAAAAAAAAAAAAAGTTAAATTAGTAAAATACACACAAAAAAACCCTAACCAAAACCAGTGTGAATATTATCTTGTGATCCATTTGTAATGAAAGAAAATCTGAGCCAAAGAGGCCATGAGCAACAGGCTACGGTACTGCTCAGTATTTAAACCAACAACTGAGCAATTTTTCTTCATGGAGTGGAAAAAAGATCATAATATTAAAATCTAAAAATCTGAATAAGGAATGGGAGTTGGTTTTTCATCTCTTTGATAAACTGGCTTATTGGCAGATATTTCTCTAGGATCTCAACAACCACAAGCCAGAACTCTTCATAGTTTCTCAATGCAACAAAAATGAACTCTGCGAGTTAAGTGAGGAACTGCTTGTTAGGACTGAGAACCAGGCAAGATTCCTAGTTCATTGACATGTGTGCCATGCCACTGACAGTGGAACCATAGAGACCAGCACCATCCACTGTTCTGTAGTAAAAGAAACCATCTGAAGACTATTTCTCCAGGACAACAAAGTGGCTAGTTACTGATTTAGGGGTCCTTTGAGTCTGCTTGACCTGTCTTCAAAATATATCCATCAGAAGTAGCTTGAAAAGACTGGGCTGAATCTGGGGCCCTCTCTAAAGGGATGGCCACTATACAGCTCCTAGTAACTGGGGGTCTTAGTTCTAAACGCATTGTGACATCAGAAGAGGAGAAAGATGACCCAAGTAATAATTAACCTGAAAGGTGGCACACGCATTCTAAACTAAGAATAATTTTCCCAATGTCATACACTAGTGCTCTTACCCATGAACTCACACAGAAACACTTGAGGTACTGTTTTTCTCAACAGCCAAAATATTGACATATTTCCGTCCTTTATTTCTGAAATGAATGCTCTGTTATTTTACAAAAGCAAATGTCTTACCTTCCCAGAGAAATGACAACCTCCTTGAACACTCGACCTGTGTCCCCCTCAGCCCCTATTCCTCAGCATCGTTGCAGCATGTAAAATGTCTACCCAGTTCCAAACACTGGTTTTCAACAAATATCTGCTGAATGAATTAATGAATGAAGCTATGTTGCAAAGAAATTAGAGTTTCCTGGTCAAATAATTTTGAAAAGGCAATGAGAGTCAGTAGCTACTTGGCAGCTGAGGGTAGAGCTAAGTCGGCAAACTGGCCACGTAGCTTCCTGCTCCTCTCCCCATCCCTGAAGCTGGTCCTCCTCCCTCTCTGGATGATGTGACACATGGAGAGACGGCTGTCATCCGGGGGAGAGCAAGGACACCCCCAGTCTTGATGATTCACAGGAAGTACCCACAGCACTAAACAGAGTGGTTCTCACAGCTCTCTGTGACTTCTCCCAGTGGAAGGGGAGCAAAGGGAAGAGGCACGCGGGGAAAGTCGGGGGAGGCAGGGAGCAAAAGGACAGTGTTCAAAAGTCCTCCCCGTAGTCTGGCGGGGAGTTAGAGGAACCCGCGTGGGCCGCCATCGGCCTGGAGAACCTGCAGGGATTGGGTGCCCAGGGTTTCTGGGGGGGACCGTCTGCTAACACGGCCGCCTCTGATTGAGCGGCCCGGCAGCAGGCCCGCCGCCATCCAGCAAGAACCGGGTGTCTAGCGGGAGGCCTGGGCACCGGGGACCACCCACACCAGACGGGGGCCGGCCCTCCCCGATCTGTGGTCCCCGCCATCAGCCGAGCACCACCCTCACTGGCGGTGAGGCCTGCTGGGCTACTCTGGTCTACAGAGACCACACCAAAAACCAAAGAGTGACCTCAGCTCCTACTTTCCCTGTGTCCCTCTTTATTCAAGGCCAAGCCCACCCGTCCTGCTCCCGACCAGCTCTCACACAGCTCCCCACTGCGCACGGGTCACTGCTTCAGGCCAAGCCTCCGTGTCCCCTGCCGGAGTCACTGCGGATTCTTCCCTTTTGCTGTGAGGTTTTACTCCTGTCTTACAAGGCGACAGGGCCTTTTCTCACGTCCCCTAGTAATCTGTCTCGCTTCTCCACACAACCTCCCCCGTGAACACTCTAGGCAGCCATGATGCACCAATGCAAGTCTCAAAAGGCCACACTTTCTTGCCTCTTGGCCTTCCACAGGCTACTTGTCCTTTCTGCCTGGACCATCTTCTACTTTAGCCAGGGTTAAGTACGTATCCTTCAGAGCTTAGCCCAGCTTTCAACTCCTCCAGAATCCCTCTCACAGATCCTCTCCCCACCTGGATTGAGTCATGGGACCTCGAGCTTACTCCCCTCCCTGGGATGGGTTACACTGCCCTACACTTCCCAATCCATCTGACTGATCCGAGGGGATGGTCCTGTCCAGCATGGGAACTGACAAACTGTTCGAGTTGAGTAAGTACTTGTTAATTGACTGATCAATGTCCCAAATTTAGCAGGGTATTCCTGGGGTAGGCCCCATCCCTCCCCTTCAGGAGAGAACTACACTGACTTCCGGCACAGACTCGGGGAGTGTTGCATCATCCTTGTTACTCCCTTTGCCCTGGCTTTGATCAAAAGCTAACGGCCAAAAGTGTGACCTACCTCCTGTGACCCACAGCTTGCAACTTGTACACTACTCCCACTTCTGATTTCAATACTTTTCCTTAACCTCTTCTCCGAATTACTTTATTTGTATTTTTTAATCTTGCTTTTTCTTTAAGTTTATTTCTTAATTTTGAGAGAGAGAGAGAGAGAGAGAGAGAGAGAGAGAGAGAGAGAGAGAGAGAATGTGTGAGCAAGGAAGGGGCCGTGAGAGAGGGAGAGAGAATCTTGTGCAGGCTCCAATCCGTCAGCAGCACTAAGCCCAACACGGGGTTTGAAACCACGGGCCTCAAGATCATAACCCGAGCCAAAATCAAGAGTTGGATGCCCCAGTGACTGAGCCATTCAGGTGTCCCTTCCTTGCATTCTTTTAATGTTTACTTTATTTATTTTTGTGACAGAGAGATACAGCATAAGCAAGGGAGGGACAGAGAGACAGAGACACAGAATCTGAAGCAGGCTCCAGGCTTCAAGCTGTCAACACAGAGCCCCATGCGAGGCTTGAACCTACAAACTGAGCTCATGACCTGCACCAAAGTCAGAGGCTTAGAACTGACTGAGCCACCCAGCGTCCCCCTATCTTGCATTTTGAACTTTACTTCTTTCTGGAACAAGGTAGAGTAAACTAAAATGTATACAGTCCCAGAGATGAAAACATTATCCTATTTTTCTCTAGAGAAGATAAAGCCTCAGTATTTCCCAGTAACTCATTCCTGGCTGAATGTCGAGTACCATGAAGCACAACTTACATAAGGAAATATGTTCCTTCTGGCTCTTCAGCTCAACTTCACGCAACTCAGTCAAGTCAAATAAAAGCATGGAGAGGTGTGCCTATATTTTCCTCACAGGATTTGGGAACAAGGCTCAAAAAAGCAAGGCACACATCTCAACTGGCTTCTTCAAGTCCAGATGTGTGCCTTACTTTATTGAGTCAACACACTATTGAAAAGCTATGTGTAAAATGAGTCCTGTTAACAGAATCAAAATTTAAATTTACTTAAGATGCTCACTATTTAAAGGAATACGAAAAATCAGTGAAGTAATTTGGGGGTAAAGGGAGCAATCATTCCAAAATTTATCTACACTGTAATCCTCGATTTATAAATGAAGGCTATTCAAAAGTGTGCTATTAGAAAACCCTTCTCAGATTCTACTGCATATAAATATAACACCTTCTTAATTTGTTTCAACACCTCTAAATGGAACTGAAGTTCAAAACCAGCCAGAAAGATCAAATTAATATTAAATGCTGAAACACTATTATCACCAAATTCACACCAGAAATTATTAGCACCTCAAATGTGAGAATGTACTCAATGCCTCATACTCGGCCCTCCTTCCCTCTCAGCACAAGTCAAACACCGCACAGGGTATCAACATGATTAAGGTAGGGATCTTGTTCTTGCCCTCAAAGAGCTTCCTGCCTACTTAACGAGCAACTTCATTCTGTTCCTATTCCCGTTTTTCCATTATTACAAGAATATCTAACTATTACTAACACGAGGCATGTTTTTCTTCTTCAATCCAGGTTTTTATTTTATTTTTTTCCTCTCAGATCTGCTTTTGTTTTATAAATTCTCAGCCAAGACATAATTTTCGCTGATTTGCTTTATGACATTCCTAACAAATAATATAAAGAAAAGGGAACATAGAAGAAATATATGCAGAGATTAAAAAAAGAAAACAAACCCTGAAGATTTAAGGCTCCTCACTATATAAATATCTAAATTTAATACTAAATATTAGTAATCTGAAATGCTGGATGAAAACGCCTTCTGAATTAATTACAGACCTGCATTTAAGCAATTCAGTTTAATTTACCTCAAGTGCAAAGACAGTAAGGCAAACTGGACTAATCCAAAGTGGTTTACTGGACATCTTAGGAAATTTGATTTTAATGAATTAATAGATTTATAATTTGCTTCTCAGCAATCTGAAGATAAACAAGATACTTCAGAAAGCGGTTCTTTCATGGGGGTTATGCCTCAGTCTTCTAGTATTTCTTACATTACTATTTCTTCTTTAAATCATTTCTTATAAACACTGAAAATGTAAATGTTAGCCAATTTATATTCCAAAATCATCACAACCTCTAGGTAAGTATGATCAGACTGAAACTACCTTATGAATGAATTAGTGAAGAACCACGACGTTGAGCAAAACAAGAGCAGTGCCATTTAAGCTATCAATAAAATGTGATATAAGCAAATACCTTCTAGGACATCTGATCTTTTTTTAATGTTTATTTATTTTTGAAAGAGAGTGAGCGAAAAAGCAGGGAAGAGGAAGAAAGTGGGGAAGGGGCAGAGAGAAAGCGGGACGCAGAATCTACAGCAGGCTCCAGATTCTGAGCTGTCAACACGGAGCCTGATGTGAAGCCTGAACCCATGAACTGTGAGATCACGACCTGAGCTGATGACCTGAGCTGAAGTCAGACACTTAACTGACTGAGCCACCCAGGCGCCCAGGCAGATCAATGTTTTAAATGACCCATTGTTTAGTTTTCCTCATTGATTATCTGTCACATCCTGTGTACTTAACCTGCTCACAGGTATTTATGCAAATCCATGAGCTCCTGCAGGGTGGTAAGGGCAGCCTTGATCATCTTAAAGCACTGATGCATAGCTGCCTGGGTCAGGGACAAATAAATCTTCTGGTATAACTGCATGTTGCTTTACATGCTTCTGTCTTCCTGCTGGGAAAGTGTTAAAATATTTACGGTTTATTTTCTGGTATGACACTGGTTTTATTATTAAAGTCTGGGGCAAGAGGAGAGAATGGCAGAATTTAGTACTTTATTTTAGTAGGAACAATCTTTCTTTGAATCAGTCAACTTTTAGAGAGTCAATAAAAGTAAAAGTTCTGGTGGATCAGAGCTGGTAGAATCCTTTTGAGTTCACTATAAAAGCCATCTAAAGAACAGTCCAGGTCAATTAAGACAGAGCTAGAAGAATAAGGGAGATTGTACAGATCACAAAGATCATGATTATCATCAGTGAGAAAATAAACTGGACTGATCATCAATGCTAAATACACTGCGCTGCAATACAGCGACTTTCTGGCTATCTCCATATTTGTCTACATACCAGACGGCCAGTGGGGAGAATAGTTTGTTCCTAATTAGGCCACTATTTGGGGCTGGGACTATCTGATGGGCAAGTAAGTAGAGCATTCCTTCACCCCATTCCTCTACCACACACACTCCTCTACCATTCTTCTCCTCTATATAAAATGAGACAAACCTAGCCAGTGTGGGAGCTGAGGAGGGAAGGGTGTGGGTTGGGAAGAACATCTGGGTTTTATCACCCGCGGTGACAGGAAGTGCAGTTGCTTTGAATTCTAAATCTTACTGTTGCTGTGAAGACCTGCGCTTCCTGGTACAAGTAACAGACACTTCTCCACTCGCTATTGCTCTCCATGGCCCACAGCCCTGGGGCTCTCCGAGGAAAGGGGAGCTCAAAACCATCATTACGGACAAATTGCTCCCAAACATGAATCTAGCAAGTGACACTGTTTTTATTAGACATGGAATTTTAGAACTTGATCGAGATCTACTCTATTATCTGGTTTGACTGGAAGGCGTATGTGTAGCAGCAGCCTGGGAGACAAAGTGAAGACTGAGACGCATGTTGCTGGATGTGCCCACGCCCAGGAGAGGTCTGGTTCAGCTAGCAGCATGTGGCAGGGAAACCACAAATAGTCACAAAGGCCGAACACTCTGTGCTGACTGGGCTGTGAAGCTGGAAGAGAAGAAAATGGTCCTTAGCGAGAACCTACTTGGGGGCACAAGAGACCATGCAGAGGGCCTACGAAAACGAATCTGTGGTTTGCAACCGACCAGCCAAGTCTCAACAGAAGTGAATCCAATAGGAGTGACTGCTCAGAAAATCAATTAAGGACAGTTAAATCTCTTGGTTGTTTCAGTGATTCTCATCTGGAGGTGTGGTTTGGGGAAGGAGTCCCCTGGAAACCAGCACCAGAAAGAAGTGTTTAGTGTCATAAAATCAGTTCCAGATGATTTTGTTTATACGCTTTGTGTTTAAATCCAGACTATTAAGTCTAGACACTGGGAATTAAACTACAGCTCAGCAAAAAAAACTGTCATGTCACTTTGACTTTATTAAATGTGCACAATCTGCTTTTTTCAAATCTATGTTTTATAATTATCTTCTCCATAACAACACCTCTTCTCATGATACAAACAATTGAAAAAGAAAACTCAAATGTAATCACACAATAGTTACATGTGTGAGCCTAACATGTCCGTGCGGATACATGCTCGGCTCAGAAGGAAGAGACAGGGAAGGCCACGGCAGGGCTGAGCATGAGCAGAAGAGACAGAGGCCGGCGTATCAGCAGCATCCCGCTACCTGAGCCAAATCCCCAGCCATCGCTTCCTCGTCTACCCCAAGTGTGACACTGTACGCAACAGGAGTGTTTGCTACTGCCACAGGCCTGTGCCTCAAACGCGAATGAAAAGCCAATCTCCCTGTCATCAACAAAACCCCGAAACCAACATGGGATGAAGATTCACTGACCAGGACACGTTTGAACAGGAAACAAGGCAGCTCCCCTAGGAAGATAAATGGCGGCAGTCAACTACACAGAGTGCAGAATCTGAAGCAGGCTCCAGGCTCCGAGCTGTCAGCACAGTGCCCGATGCAGGGCTCGAACCCACAGACTGTGAGGTCATGACCTGAGCCAAAGCCGGACGCTTAATTTACTGAGTCATCCAGGTGCCCCTAAATAAACAAATGTTTATTTGTTTCTGGAGGGTTCTCCATGTTTTAGATACTATGACTCAGATGGAAAGACCGAAAGTACAAGAGACGCCTGAACAGCATGGACTGGAATGTGCAGGTCGACTTGCTGTGGATTTCTTCCCAATAAATGTAATAACAGTACTGTAAATGTACTTTCCTGCTAACTTTCTTGATAACATTCTCTTTTCTCCAGCTTACTTTTTTATAAGAATACAGTATATAAAATATAAAACATACAAAGTATATATTAATAGACTGTTCATATGTTATGTATTAATTGACTGTTTACATTATATTACATGGTAGGGATTCCGATCAGCTACTAGTTTGCAGGGAGTTCAGTTTGGAGGGATTCAAAGTTATACATGGATTTTTGCCCGTGCAGGTATCACTGCCCCTAGTCCCTGCACTGTTCAAGGGCCAACTGTACTTGCCTCAAGTCACATAGCATGTCAGTCTGAACCCTGTGTTCTTAATCAGGATATCATGATCAACCACCTTGTTTTGTCATGAAAGGAAAATTTTTGAGACAGAAAAGTCTGAATCAAATGTTTTATTTTAATAAAAGAAAATAAACTATGAGAATTTGCTAGACGTATGAAAATTTTCTTTCTTTTGATGAGGGGAAGGGAAAAAGGAGAGAAAGAATCCCATGCAGGCTCCACACCCAGCACAGAGCCGGACACTGGGCTCAGTCTCACAACCATGAGATCATGACCTGAGCCAAAATCAAAAGTCAAAATCAAGGTTGTTTTAAAATTTTTCTTTTTAAACATTTGTTTATTTAGGGGCACCTGGGTGGCCCAGTCGGTTAGCTGTCTGATTTCGGCTCAGGTCATGATCTCACAGTTTGTGGGTTTAAGCCCCGCGTCAGGCTTTGTGCTGACGGCTCGAAGCCTGGAGTCTGCTTCAGATTCTGTGTCTCCCTCTCTCTCCCCCTCACCCAGTCATGCTTTGTCTCTCTCTCTCTCTCAAAAATAAACAAACATTTTAAAAAATGAAAAAAAAGTTTATTTATTTTGAGAGACAGTGAGCAGGGGAAGGTCAGAGAGAAGGTGCAAGAGGATCCCAAGCAGGCTCCTGTATGGGGCTCATACTCACAAATGGGTGAGATCATGACCTGAGCTGAAACCAAGAGTCAGATGCTCAACCAAGTGAGCCACCCAGGTGCCCCCAAAACTTTCTTCTCTGTAAGAAAAGCTTCTGGCCAGATACCTTCAACTCAACATTAATATCCAACATGATTCACATAAAACAAAAAAAGGTTGTCATGGTAATTATGCTCCTAAATTAGGTAAAAAAAAACCTTTTCTACATCTGTGTGTGTTACTCTGCTAACCTACAACGATGTAGTGTATTTATCTTTGCAAATAAACCAAGCAAAACATTTAGGGATAAAAAATGTTGCCAGAAATTAAACATAAGTTCATAAAAGCAGTATTATTTTTCAAAATTAATGTTAACTAGCCAAACAAATAAATTCAAACTCAAATCAAGAAATAAAGCCAATATAAAAGAGAAAGATGGCATCTTTAATTCCAAAAGATATGACCTCAAGCTTTTCGTCAGGCAGCTTTCAACCCCATCTCTCTATCCAACCCCAAAAGGCATGTAGGGCTGGTTTTGTTGCTGCTTCTGAACAAGGACTAAACATTCCCAGCAGGCTCGCTCCTGAAGGAGGAGAAGTATTCTCTCAGAGTTCTCACCACCTTCCAAGGGCTGAATTCCAGCTGCAGTTAGGACGGGGCAGCAGCCGGTCTAATTCTTCCTCCGGACGCTTAAGTAGGCAGTGGGCGATGGCAGTGCCGCAGATGCCATCAGCCCCCAACAGCCTCACTCTGAGTGGCCTTGGTTGTGAGGAGAAGTGAATCACAACTCTCCTCTTTGCTGTCCTTCAGTGAAGCCTGCCCATGGATGTGGTGGTCATCTGTTCGGCCTCAGGCCATGCTCAGAGGGAGGATTTGTGCTTTCAGAGAAGCTCGCCCTTCCCTTCCTACCCCAGTTGTAAGGCAGAGAGGCAGTAAGGACACCAAGAGTCACAAAGACACCACAGAGGCACAGAAAACCAGCCTGGGGGGAGCCGACGATTCCTAAACCCAGGGCAACCACCTGTCTCTTGGGCCCTCTTCTTCCCTTCCCCTCCATCCTGAGGGCTGGATGGTAACACCCACCGTAACTCTGTGAAAGATGCGAAAAGACGCCCTGAGTGAGTTCGGTTCTCACAGAAAGAGAAGGAGAAAGGAGTACTTAACACTGACCAGGTACAATCACACATTTTTGGTGTTTAGACACAAATACATGTGGGCATTTCTGTAGCAATCTGTAAGAGGCTTTATAAATGTATCTATTTCAAAATAATGAGCTTTAAGTTATTAATTCTCTGACATAGCCTTTATTCATTCCCATTTCATCTTTTGAAAATAATATCCAAATGACAAAAGCTTCAGGCTATCAGAGCACCAAAAACCCAAGTCCCCGTATTCCCGTCCCCACTACCCAGGAATCAGCTCCACGGGGAGAAGTCCTCACCAGGAGGTACACTCCCTACCCGGGGTCCCTCAGAACTCTAATCAGGAAGGAACAGAACCAAGTGAAGTGGAGTGATAAAATGGGAAGGTAATGATTATGTTTGAATTTACAAAGGCAGAGTACTAATTAGTGACAAATCTGACTGTGGAATTATTTTAATGGCACGCACCTTTTATTGCTTTCAAATGCATGGAGTAAACTGAACAAGCTATGACTTTGTTAGATAATGAAACACAGCTAAAAATTTATGTGTAACTGGTATATTTTAAACTAGTGTTTAGAAGTTATTTATCTCTCAGTTAAAAAATATTCTTTTAAGTCATTAAGTGGCAACCATCCATTTTAATTCTGTTCTTGGTCTAATTATCACAAATTTCAAGTAAGCAGGCTCCAAAACAATGAAGGTTTGTTTACTGGTTCAATTAGAAATACTAGTTGGAGGGTTTCCTAAGATTACAATAGGATAAATTAACTCTATCTACAGAGACACCGGAGTATAGAATATCAAGTTTAGTGTATCTGTACATAGGAAACACGGAGAGATATCTAAGGCATACTAGTAAGTAAAAAGGATGTAAAAAAATATATATATCTAGCTTTATATGTATATATAGATATGTATATATAATGCAATGCTACTTATCAAAACAGCACAAAATAATTTTCAGTTTACCTTATGCAGTGTGTGTGTATGTGTATCCCAACTGTGTGTGTAACCTTATTTATTTACCTACATACTTACTTATTCACTTGTTTATTTATCTTAAGTAAGCTCTATCTTAATCTCACAACCCGGAGATTAAGAATTGCATACTCTGCCAACTGAGACGGCCAAGTGCCTATGTGTGTAATCTTTGCGGTCACTTTCTGAGAAGGTGGGCAGGACAGGTAGGAGGTGAGGAAATAGGGATTGGGAACAATGACAATGATCAAGTGGAATTTTAGCTGTGTATGGATTTTTTTTAAATAAAGTCATTGTGTTTATATATTATTTTTGCAATTAAAACCCAATTTTTAAACTTCAGGTTATTGATAGCCCCCTGTATCTAATCACAAATAGGAATTGCTGAACATTATAGAAACCTGGTACCTAAAGATACTAGGAAAACACTGTGGTAGATGCTATAGAAGTTCCTAAGTGTTTCCATTTGTGCTCATTTTTGTAAGACCTATGTCTTGGCCACAGCTTCTCAAGAAGAAATCAAGTATCATGATTGGCAAATTGACCATGGTCTAGATCATTAATACCAGAGGGACGGATATCTAGAAAGAATCACACTATGGCTGGTGAGGATGTAGAGAGACGGGCACCCTCCTACACTGTTGGTGGGAATGCAAACTGGTGCAGCCGCTCTAGAAAACAGTGTGGAGGTTCCTCAAAATATTAACAATAGAACTCCCCTATGACCCAGCAGTAGCACTGCTAGGGATTTACCCAAGGGATACAGAAGTGCTGATGCACAGGAGCACATGTACCCCAATGTTCATAGCAGCAATGTCAACAATAGCCAAAACATGGAAAGAGCCTAAATGTCCATCACCTGATGAATGGATCAAGAAGATGTGGTTTATATATACAATGGAGTACTACGTGGCAATGAGAAAGAATGAAATCTGGCCATTTGTAGCAATGTGGATGGAACTCGAGGGTGTCATGCTAAGCGAAATAAGTCAGGCAGAGGACAGATACCATATGTTTTCACTCATAAGTTTAACAGGAGAAACTTAACAGAGGATGGTGGGGGAGGGTAGGTGGGAAAAATAGTTGGAGAGAGGGAGGGAGGCAAACCATGAGAGACTCTTGAATACTGAGAACAAACTAAAGGCTGATGGGGAAGTGGGAGAGTGGAAGGGGGCTGATGGGCATGGAGGAGGACACCTGTGGGGATGAGCACTGAGTATTATATGGAAACCAACTTGACAATAAACTATAAAAGGGAAAAAAAAGAATCACTAAATTAAGAATAAGGTCCAAAAAACTTACTTTGATACTTCTGAGAGTTAAACTAATTCTGAGTAAAATACTTTTGCAAATAAAAACAGGAGGAAATCTTGCCTTTCTTTTCAGTGGCTTGTCCAAAAGGCTGTAAACATATTCTAGAAAGAACAGTTATTAGTGGTTACAATAAAGCTTCTAGCAATGGTGAAGTACCTCCTATCATAAAAACTGTCCACATGTAACAACTATAAATGCTACATAAAATATGAAAACAACTATCTGAAGGCACTGGAGAGTAACGAAAAGCAGAGAGAAGCTGGAGGGGAGTCAACACTTGAAATGAATGAACACCACTAGGTGAGATTCTTGTTCTTAAGGCCTTTTAGCTGAATGGTCTGTGCCACCTAGGACAACTACACCTGGAAGAAACAGAAGAAAGTAGGAAATATCCTAGTGAGAACCATAGAAGGGAAAGCCTAAATTTACTGCCTAAATAGTACCTGACTCTCTGGCTGATCCCTGAAACCCACATGTATCAGGTCAAGTTAAGGCTAAAGGACAAGCAGTCAAGCTAAGGCTAAAGGGACTGAATGACTGCCCTTCACATTGGTAACAAAGTTGAGAGCATGAGTTCAGCCAAGTTAATAGGTTCCTAAAACAAACAAAATTCAGTAGTTGTCCGAGGAATATAACGGGATCCAGCATCCTATAACATGGATGTTCAAAATGTTCAGGATAAAATAAAAAATTACTAGACATATGAAAAAAAGATGAAAGTGACCTTTCTCAAGAAAAAACAAAAAAACAAAAAATAAACATGCAATCAATGCAAATCAACCGAAGATGATCCAAATGTTGCAATAACTAAATAAGGATATTTTTAATCAAGCTTCATAACTATACTCAAGGAAGGAAAATATAATATGCTTATAATAAATAAAGAGGAAATATCACCAGAGAATTATGTTTAAGAAAAACAAAAAGAGGGGCTCCTGGGTGGCTCAATCAGTTAAACATCCAACTCTTTACTTCAGTTCAGGTCATGATCTCACGGTTCATGAGTTCAAGCCCGGCATTGGGCTCTGCGCTGACAGCACAGACCCTGCTTGGGCACTGTTTCCCTCTCTCTGTGCCCCTCTCTTACTTATCCTCTCTCTCTCTCTCAACATAAATTAAAAAAAAAAAACTTAAAAAAAGAAGAACTAACTGGAAATTCTAAAACTAAAAACTATAATATCTGTAATAAAAAATTCCCTGGATGGCTTAACCCCACATTATAAATATTAGGAAAAACACAACCTACAAAACCATCTCATCTAATGAACAGAGGGAATAATACTGAATAAAATTTCAGAAAGCCTGAAAGACTGATGAAAAAACATCAAAAGGTCAAATATATTTGTAATTGGAGTCCCAAAGAAAGAACAGAAAGAGAGAAAGAAAATAGGGCAAAAAATTACTTGAAAGTACAGTACCAAAACTTTCCTAAATTAGGCAAAAGATATAAAATAAAAAAGCCAAGAAGTTCAACAAACCTCAAGTAGTGAAAACAAAGAAAACAATGTTTATGTGTCACACTCAATTTGGTGGCAAACAGAGAAGAGAAGATCTTGAAAGCAGCCAGGGGGAAATACACTATACACAACAACATGGAGAAAAATTAGTCTCCGTTCTTCTCAGAACTATAGTATCTTTAAAGTGCTATCATAGGCAGAACAATGATTTCCCCAAACATGTCCAAGCCCTGATTCACACACCTAGTGACTATGTTAAATTAAGTGGAAAAAGGCAATTATGAGTTCAGATAGAAGTGAGGGTACTAACCGGCTGACACTGAGATGGGAGACTGCCCTGGATTATCTAGCCAGTTGGCCCCATGTTATCACAGGGTCCTCTTACGTAAAGAAGGCAGAAAAAGGAGAGTGAGAGAAATGGCAGCCAGACGCAGCCTGCCATTGCTGACTTGGACAACGGGGCCATGAGTCAAGGAGAGCAGACAGCCTCGAGAAGATGGAGAAGCGAGGAAGCAGATTTTCTCCCAGAGCCTCTGGAAGGAACATAACGCTGCCAGCTCCTTGACTTTAGGCTGCTGAGTTCAATTTTGGACTTCTGATTCCAGAAATTAAAAAAAAAATTGTATTGCTTTATGTCACGAAGTTTATGGTAACTTGGTACAGAAACAAGAGAAAATTAAAAGGGAAAAAGAGGGTGGGGGAGGGACATGGCATCCTGTACTTATCCAGCAAAACTATTCTTCAAGAATGAAGGCAGAATACATATTCATATATAAGAAAAGAGACTTCACCGCCAGCAGACCTGCACGCTGCAAGACCTAAATGATGTTCTTCAGGATGAAGGAAAAATGATCCCAAATGGGAACTTGGAACTTCAGGGAAGAATGAACAGCACTGCCAACAATAACTGTGTAGGTAAACATAAAAGACATGTTCCGCCCTCTGCATTTCTTCAAAATATACATGACTATTTAAACAAAATACTAAAACACTGTAAGTTTCTAAAGGATGCAAATGTAACACATGCAACATTATAAAGACTATAAAGATGGAAGCATTCTACATTTTACACAAAATGGTAACATTTTACTCTAAGTAGACTGTGAAATTGATAACTATGTGTATTGTAATCCTTCAAGAAACCACAAGGAAAGAATACAAAGAGGTACAGCCAGAAAGTCAAAAGTTATATCTAAGTAAGGAGAAAAAATAAAAAAAATTTCAGTTGACCCAGCGAAGGCAAGAAAGGAGGAAAAGGGGAACAAAAAACAAACAAAATACAAAATGGCAGACCCAAAAGTTAACAATAACCGCAGTAAAATAAAGCAGCATTTTCCAAAATAAGTGACTACAGACTAAATGTTTGTTCCTCCATAAAATTCATATGCTGAAGCTCTATTTCCCACCGTGATGATATTTGGAAGTGGGACATTGGGGGTGATTAGGTAGAGCCCTCATGGACAAGACCAGTGCCTTTCTAAGAAGGGACACAAGACAGAGGCCCTCTTTCTCTGGCACATGAGGACACTGGAAGAAGGGCGCCCTCTGCAAGGCAGGAAGGGGGTCCTTAGCACACGCTGGGCTCACTAGTACCCAGGGTTTTGATTTCCCAGGCTCCAGAACTACGAAATAAATATCCACAGCTTAAGACACGCAATCTAGTATAATTCTTAGAGTGGCCTAGACTGACTCAAACAGGAGTATTCTTTGAAAAAAGTGCTCTGCCATCGCATAAGAAACACTGAGATAAACAAAGTCACGCAGAATTTCTCCTCCTTTACTACACAAATGTACACTGGGCTCTCCAACGCTTATGCCGTACGCCATTTCCCAAAGCTTTTATCTTGATACCATCACATGGGTTTTCCATGGAAAATACTCTCAGAGATGCTATTGTGAGGTCTCAGCAATGATTTAATCTGTTCCCTGCTGATAAGTTCATTTGCATAAAAGGCAGATTTAAACATGTACAAAAATACCTAACTCAATTAAAATGCCTTAGCTTTCTATTTTTTTTTCATGTTTTATTTATTTTTGATACAGAGAGAGACAGAGCATGAGAGGGGGAGGGGCAGAGAGAGAAGGAGACACAGAACCGGAAGCAGGCTCCAGGCTCCGAGCTGGCTGTCAGCACAGAGCCTGACATGGGGCTCGAACCCATGAGAACCCACGAGCGTGAGATCTGACTTGAGCTGAAGTCAGAGGCTTAACCAACTGAGCCACCCAGGCGCCCCAGCTTTCTATTTTTTTATTCAATTAAATAAGAATGGAACCATAAACAGAAGACACTAAAAGGCAAGGTAACAAATCCATCTCTAGTTCTGCTGACGCTCCATTCATAATTCTCACCAAGGTAAGAGAGGAAAACCGCTGGCCCAGCTGGACCTCATTCCCTACCTCTTCAGCCAAGCAATGACTTGAGTGTCACTCCCGCTCACCCACACTGAAACGTGTTGCCACCAGAAACACCTGAGGCAGAGACCTGCTAAGTTACGTTTCCGTGTCTTTCTAAAATACCCATTTTATTCAGGGCAGAATCAAATTTGATTTGATGTAACTTGTCTGGGTCCTAAAAAAGAGTTCAAAATATTAGACTTTACTGTATGGTTGACTAACCAACTTTTAAACTAGTAATTTAAGAATATTAATGGTGTTGGCTGTAACTAAAAGAGAAAAAAAAAAAGCCAGGGCGCCTGGGAGGCTCAGTAGGTTAAGTTTCTGACTCTTGATTTTGGCTCAGGTCATGATCTCACGGCTCGTGGGACAGAGTCTCTCATCAGGCTCTAAACTGACCATGGAGCCTGCTCAGAATTCTCCCTCTCCCTCTTTCTCTGCCCCTTCCCCACTCTCTCTCTCTCTCTCTCTCTCTCTCTCTCACACACACACACACACACACACACACACACACACATACTCTCTCTCAAAATAAATGAATAAATATTTTTAAAAAATAAATCAAAGGTATGTCAGACACCTGCCCTTTTTGGCTATTTATTTTAATATTTATTTATTTATTTATTTATTTATTTATTTATTTATTTATTTATTTTTGAGAGACAGAGAGAGACAGGGCAGAGGGGCAGAGAGAGAAAGAGACACAGAATCTGAAGCAGGGTCCAGGCTCTGAGCTGTCAGCACAGACCCCGATGCAGGGCTCAAACCCATGAACCGTGAGATCATAACCTGAGCCAAAGTCAGAAACTCAACCAACTGAGCCACCCAGGTGCCCCATAGGTTCATTTATTTCAACAGCTTCCACCATCATCCTATAATTTTTTGCCACGGTCAAGTTATATACATTATTCAACTGTCTTCCCTTCTGTTAAGGGGGGAAAAAAACAAAAAAAAAGTGATCTGCTTTAAAGAGTCCACATTTGTGGAATACATTGTAACACAGTATTTATGAGAAACTATCATTTGGCAGATAGAAATGGATATAAAGATGAGCTGGATAGCTCATATCCTTTCACACCTAAGTACAAGATATAAACTATAAAGAGCCATAGATATAAAACAGGGCTGTCCTATGGAAATGAAGGAAGAAACTTTTTTTTTCTTTCAGCTGGAGAATCAGGAGAAGCTGGGTGGAGAATCAAAAGCAGAAACAGGAGACCAGGACACACAGGGCTCCAGAAGGACAGGGGGAAGGCCGGTGTGGCTGGAGCGTGCAGGTACCCGAGGAGAAGCCGGGAGAGGAATGCTGGCCCATGTAATCTGGGGTCTGGGTGTCAAGCTAGAGAGCATGGACCCTATCTCACAGGCAGCAGGGCTTACTGGAGAACTCTTCAAACTGCAGATGCACACGCTTCATCATTTACCACCAATATTCTTTGAGTTTTAATCATGTGCCAGAAACTGTGCTCACAAGTTGGGGTATGAGGCTCAATCCCCCCAAGTCCCCTGGCTCCAGAAGAACCCCGTGGGGCCAGGCAGCTACATGCATGGACAGAAACCACTTCCAAAACGGCAGCATGGTTCCGTAGGGCACAGAAGGCTGGGTGAGGCCTGCCTCACCGAGTACCAGCCTCTAGTCTGCATGCAATGAAGTTTACAGAAGCACAAAGCATTCCAAATAATAAAAAGAGAAATCTGAGGAATCACTTTTTGCTATAGTCAGAATACCCATAATCTAATAAAAGGTCATAAAATAGTGCTAAATGACACCACTAGCCTGAGGCAAAAAAAGATTTATTTTGGGGGGGAGCAAAAATTAATGTAGAACCTCTTTTGCAAATGCTGTAGTGTCCTCTTCCAGTTCTGGCGATGTCATTTTAAAAAGAAAACAATGGTTTGCCAGATGCAAACAAAATAAGTACCTGTCCTTCTTTAAAGTTTCAAAATCAGTTCGAATAAAAATCTATCACGGCCAATGTTCAATCAAAGTACATGTTAGCAGCTTCTTTTAAAGTGTCTTCCATGAAACAAGCAGGAGATCCATACACACACACACACACACACACACACACACACACTTAAAAAAAAAACTTTGAGGGGCTCAGTCGGTTCAGTGTCCAACTCTTAATTTTGGCTCAGGTCATGATCTCACAGTTCGTGAGATGGAGCCCTGAGTCAGGCTCCCATGCTCACAGTGTGGAGCCTGCTTGGAATTCTCTCTCTCTTTCCCTCTCTCTCTGCCCCTTCCCAGCTTGCGTGTGTTCTCTCTCTCCCTCGCTCTCAGTACATAAATAAAATTTAAAAATTTTTCAAAAACAAAAGCAAAAAAACCTGAGATATATATGCTTTCGCACTATAATCTTCTGCACATTACTGTGAGCCCTTCAAACATTTTCTCCCAAACTCCTTATTGGACTATCGCTATCTCAATGTCACTCTCAGACTAAAGAGAAAAGGGAATGAAGTTAACGATGATTAAAACGGTACCTGCCAGCCAGGTACCCTCCATCCCCAGTGTTCCCTAAGACAGAGCTCAGTCCTCACAACAGCAACAGCTAAGTGAGCTCTGTCTTTGCCGGCCGCCCTCTACCCTGCATCTATGGCCTCCTGTCTCTAACAACAGTCACTTCCCATTAGTCCTCTGCATATGTGACGTGCATCCATCTTTCAAGGGCATAGTCAAGTCCCACTGAATTAGTTTTCATTCAATATTACTTCACGTATATGCTATAGGTCAGACCCGTATTACTTTCTAGACCTACAAAAAAGTTCATAAGATGTATAGAAATAACTACCAGAGGATGCAGATACAGAAAAAGCACTGAAATACCACAGGATAAGTACCCTGGTCATAGGGGCAGAGAATGAGGACACTATGGGAGCATAAAGGTGTGGCATCTTTCCAGACGGGAGAGTCCAATGAAAGCTTCTCAGGTACACCCCTAAGAATGGAGGCAGAGACTGGAAGGGAGGCACTTCAGGTATGCAGCATGAGTTATTACAGGAATTACCCTGAGGACAGAAATCATGGTGGTCAGAGAACTTCAGGAAGGCAGGAGCAAGAATGTACAGTGAGGACACACCATCAAAAAGACTGAAGTGAGAAGAGGGGACAGATGAGAGAGGGTTTTATATTTATACCAAGTTAAGTTAAGGAGTTTGGCTTTTACTAGAAGCCAATGGAGAGTCATCAAAGGATCTAAAGAAGGCTAGCTTTTCAATCCATTTGCCTTAGAAAAAAATCTCTGGGTGAAAAAAGGCAGACAAGATTGAATGTATAGTGTAAGGACACAGGTCTGATTCAGCCTTCCCCTGTACTTAAAGGGGAAGGCTCCGGCTTCTCCAGATGAAAGGGTGCACATTAAGGAGGGACAACTCCTGCGGCACCCAATCGGGAGAGGTCAGACCCTATTACTTTCCCAATCGGGAGAGGCTGGCTGACACCTTTGACCTTTCTAGGGGCGGGCCTAGTCACCTCCTACATGGGGTCCTGGGCCCACTCTGATTGGGCAATACTCTGAATGTTGTGATTGGCTCCCACAACTGCCAGTATTGGTGGGGGGGGGTAGGGATTGGATCACTGTACTTGTGTCATCATTTCCTGTAACTCCCCCTCCCAAACTCATAAAAGCCCTACCCTGCTTTTGTTCGGGGCTCTCTCTCCACATGGCCAGCTGGTCGGTGGAGTAATAAAGCCCTTTGCTTTTGCAGGTGTGACTTGGTCTCCCTAGTAGTCTCTGGTGCTCGTTTTGGGGCGATATTACAAACTTGGGCACAACAATAGAAAGCAGTTAGGAGGTTGACTCAGTGACCAATGTAGTGATGGCCTGAACTTAGGTGTTCGCAGTAGGGATGGAGAGAAGCGCAAGATTCAAAGAATCAGTAGGTAGAACTGGCACAAAGCATTGACTGACTGCATGTGGAGATAAGGGGGAGGAAGAATCAATGATAACCTTCGGGTTTCCTGTACTCAGTCATTCTAGAATGTATGTACCAAAAGCACCTAGTATTTTCTATGAGTCTAGCGACCAGGGACACACCAATGAACAAAAGAAGGTATTGTGCTCTCGGAGGTTATACTCTAGAGCAGCAGACGACAGACAAGAAAAGAAGCCCCCCACGAAGCCATCTCCGAGCATCCAGGCCAATGACGGCTTCCGTCCTCTTCCACGTGCAGGGTGCACCTTGCATGCTGAGTCTAGGTGAAACAGAAGAGGGTCACATCATATGCATGCTGGCGGGTTAGTGAGCTCAGCCAGGAACCCTACAACACTTACAGTAGAGAGATCATGGGCTGATCAAGTCTGAAAAAGGCCATCTGTGTGGAAAGAATGTCTGAATGATTTTAAAGATTTTTCTGGCTTTTGGCAAAGAAGTAAAATGTTGTTTGTACCTTTTGGACAATTCAAGGAATTTTCAAGACAATTTTGCCCCTTTTTTATTTTAAACATTATGGAGTAAATTTTAAACCTAATTTACTTTCCATTCCCACTTCCCAAGCAGATGCCAGTATATTATTTGTTATTTTTCTCTAATTGCTTCACATGGGTAAGTAAGCAAAAACTACTTATGTAAGTTTCTAAGTAGTTTTAGACTCAGTGGAAGACCGAGACAACACCTTGGATGTCTTCACAATCCCCACTGTCACTGGCAGAGTCCCAGGCACATATAAAATGCTCAATAAACATGAGCTGACTGGAAACTGATGGGGCTCAGGGTATAACTTTATTGAAATTCTGGTCTCCAGTGCAAAAAAGAAAAAAAAAAAAAACAGAAAACACACAACAGAAAAAAACCCAGATGTTAGCAACAGAGCTAATGAAATCTGTCTCATAAGAACAGAAAATTGAAACATTTCACATAATCATAAATGTTGATTTTGATTTTAAATGACCTTTGTCAGTCATAGAATTTGATCTCTAATGACTCACCGTGGAGCAGTTCAATACCTGAATGATGACAAAAGAATGGGAGAGGCAGAATGAGGGGAGGGAACATCAAGGAAGAAAATAACACAATTTGTTGGGGGCAAAAGGCCTGAATTTCAGACTCTGGGGCAATTTGGACCACGGGTGCAGCACAAGCAAGTTCAACCTGACCCCTAAATATATCTTTTACTTTATCAACTCAGCCTTCAATGTCTTGAAGGAACCTTGAGGAAGAGTCCTTACAGAAAGCAGGGGGCCAGAGGGAAGAATCACTATTACTAATGTGAAGAGAAAGATTATCAAGGAGTCTTTTCCTCTCACCACACAAAACGGGTAAAGCCTTAATAAACCTTTAACTTTACATCCGTGTTCGAGTTCAGCATACTCTTCTGTTATATAACACACATGAGCTTATTTATCGTGTTTGTTGTCTATTTCCCTGATTAGACTGTGAACTCTATAAGGGCAGATATTTTTCCTGTGTTTTTCACTGTTACCTCCCCCAATATCTAGAACAAAGCTAGAAAAACAATAGGGGGTCAACAGCAGCTGCTGAAAAGATGAACAATCAACAGCCCATTTGTGAACTGCGTGTATATTTTCAAAAGGATAATTAGTGTGTCACTGAGACACAAAACCGCTGAGAGAAGTCCATCACCAACACAAATAAGCTACAACTTGTTTGATTAGTACACAGTATAAAAATATGGAATCCACTAGAAAAAAAATGTAGAGGTTTAACTCCTAAACCTAAGCTTTGAAGGAGGAGTCAGTGGTTTCCACTAGACAAGGGCACACTCCCCTTAAAAGCTGAAGTCAAAACTAAAACCTAAGATCTAAAGGACTTCTCTGCATTTAAGCAGGCGTTTTCCCCCACTTGGTGGGTATCTGCATATAAGCTACAAAACATTATATTTCTTATAAACTGTAAGTGCAGTTAAACATAGGATTATTTTCTTCTTTTCCTAGCTTCTATCGTTTAATTACTAGCGTGGCAGCTCAGAATTAAATACATCTTTTCTTCTGCTAGCAAAAATTTACAATAGACATAACTTCAAGGGCCAACAGCCAAACTGAACTCTGGTTGGTTGGTTGATGTATGTATGTACGTATGTATGTATGTATGTATGTATGTATGTATTTTGGAGGAGAGAGAGAGAGATAGAGAGCGAGCAAGCATATGTGCAAGCAGGGAAGGGGGCCAGAAGGAGACAGAGAGAATCCGAAGCAGGCTCCAAGCTCAGCATAGAGCCTAATGCGGGGCTCAATCCCATGACCCTGGGATCACAAGGTGAGCTGAAATCATGAGTCAGACACTCAACCCTCGATGGACTGAGCCACCCAGGGGCCCCTAGAGCTCCTGGATTTTAAAGAGCTCCCTTCACACAGAATGAAAGCTCCAAACCAATACATAGCTGGTCTTGCTTACATTTTAAGTAAGTCACAACTATATCCTGAGTCCAACTCCTTGATTCAAACAAATAAAACAGCACACAAACACATACTAATGTCACAATTTGGTTATCTATTTAAGAGCCATATAATTCAATATAAACCAAAGCCAAACTAAAAAATAACCTTTGTTAGGAAAAATTATGAAAAACTTGGATAAGTCAAAAGGATAATTTCATGTCCTTTCAATGTCAGAACTAGACCACTAACAGGCCCACCCAAGGGATTATTTAATTCTTTAGGAAAACATACCTTTGTTCACCTATTTATTATCTATTATCTAGTTATTATCAGGGTGCCATCTGTTAAGTTACTTGTTGCCTTGTAGATTTTTATCCACAGAAATCCAAATGACTTTTCTGTGGTAGAAGATAACCTCAAAGATTACAGTTTTATTGATTGAAAAATAATAACCAATTTACTAGCCTTACAATCTTACAACCTGATCACAGCATTCTATGTATGCACATATGCCTATACATATATATTTATATATAAGTCTCTGGAATTTAGGGGTCACTAGCTTTACTTCTGTTGATTCCCATGCTCATTAGGCAAATGAATTTATGACAAATGCTCAATTCTATGCTTGTATGAAAATTAGATTTTTTGATATTTTTTGAAAAATACAGTTTGATACATTAAAGTTTTGATATATTTTCTTCTTAGATGTAGGTAGGTTGTTCTTGCTGTATGAGTGGCAACAAAAGACTGTAAATCGACTGCATTATTTATTCTTCAGCAAGGTGATTATTGATCATCTTATTGTGATATTGTTTAATTATTTACTTTAAAAATCTAGTAAATAAATACAAATTATCAGGGATTATCTGTATTCTTTACAGCACACGATTTTATCCCTAAAGATGTACACTGATGTTTTGTCATTAATGTACCCAGAAGAACACGTAAAGAAAAGTAAAGTTGTAAGTTGTTGCTGAATGCTCCCCATACCTGGATTTTCCTCTTAGTGCCGTTTTAAACATGAGCACACTATTTTCTCTTTAAAAATCACTGGATTTCCTCCGCTAGGAGAGGCACTGTTCAACCATCTGTAGTAACTTTTAAGTGCTTCAATACAGAAGTATAACGGTGTGATTTATGTGTTTTAGTTGAGTTGCCATTCACATCCAAATGGTATTAGTTAACATTTCAAGTAGCCTAATGAGGAATTATTCCAGGAGTGGTTATTTATTATCAGACATGCTCTAATCATATGTCACAAAGCCAGAAGTAGCTATAAAAACTAAAAGAAATATCTTGGTCTCCGCCCAACCTTAAGGATTTGTTGATCTGCACTACAGAGGACAGAAATGATTTTTTCCTTGGTGAAACAATGAGGGTTTAAGATCTGCGCATAGAAAAAAACAGTATCTAAGTATCTTTGCTTTGCATGAACAGAGTATGGAAATCTAGCATGCCCAATGCACGGGTGACCACAGAGTCCCAGTTGACACCACTCATCTCAGCATGATTATTAATAGCTCCCTCTTTTATTCTCAAAAGTGCTCTGACTTGGATGATATGTTATATGGACATCCTACACTAGCCAACCCTACTTAAGGGCCCCTGGATTTAACAGGATGATGGAAACTGTATAAACTTCAGTCAACTATGACGAGGCTGTCGCTGAATCCTGTACTGAAATACTGAGCTGAAATAGCATTACACCTGCTTCAAGGGAATGGCTCCTAGTGAGGTACTTGTTGGGACACCTAAAAGGACAAAGAGCTAGGGGCTTGGAAAAGTTTACAGAATAGGTTGTGACAGTTATTGTGCCTGCCTGATAAGAAGTGTTTGCATCCATGTGTGATCCGGTCTGAGCCTTGCTTTCATCATGAGGCACAGCCTGGAAGTTGGCATGCACGTCTCTCTAACTATTGGAGGCTAATGACGTATTTGCCAATAGTCAGGGATAAATATTTAAATTGGCTCAGGTAAGTCTGCAAAAGATGTATGCTTCGAGGACACCATGAAGTTTGTCACTGTGCACATACCTCTGGAAGCTATGGAAACAAAGCTGAGTGGCAAAGATAGTGACATGTGGGGACTGTACATTTACAAAACTGTATAGCGAGGAAGGCAGTAAAATGCTTCAGTCTCTGAGACAACAAAATGACAAACACAAACAAAATGAATGAAATACAGTCAACCCTTGAACAACAGAGGGGTGGGGGCGGGGTGCTGGCCCCCACAGTCAGAAATCCCCATATAACTTTTGATTTCCCAAAAACTTAACTACAAATTGCCTACTGTTGACCATAAGCCTTACCAATAATGTAGTCACTGAACACACATCTTGTGTATTGCATGGATCATATACTATGTTCTTACAATAAAGTAAGCTACAGGCAAGAAAATGTCATGGAGAAAATAATCAGGAAGAGAAAATACACTTACAAGACTATCATGTATTTCCCGAATAAAATCTGCACATAAGTGGACCTGGACAGTTCACAGCCGTGTTGTTCAAAGGGTAACCTGAACAACCTCAGCTCCTGGAATGAAATCACCCTCTCTCAGAGTTGAACATTTTGTGATGATCAGAACAAGGACAGAATTAAATACAGCATAACTGATATACCGCAGCTACCCAGAATGCTCATCAGAGCTCTTCAAAGGAAACGTGGGTTTATTCCACAAGGGTCCCGAGCACATTTCTCTCTCCCTCTCTCACCTGGCTGAAGAACTTGACAACTGCAGAGCCAATGGCACAACTGGAGCCAACGGCTCACTTGTCTTTATCCCCCTCCTCTTGGTTATTACCTACAAACATGAGGCAGCTTAGACAGATATGTTTTAAAGGTAAAGGTAATAAAAGTATTTTATATCTCCTCTACCACCTCATTCTCTAATGACTATCTCATTGTCCTGATTGCCCACAAATCCAAATTCCCCATTTACCCTGTGGTGCCCAGCAGATGAATGCTCTTCCCAGACCTCAAGAGTAAACAGAGCTTTGGGCCGCAAGTGGTATCAAATTCATGCCCCCAAACCTCCAAATCTGTGTACCAATGTCCAGACCCACACTGCCACTCTTGTTTTAAAAGAAAAAGTACCTTGTGCTATATTTTACTAGTTGTCCAGTATCTTTTTTTCCAACACAAGGCTCTACCCTATAACCTCAGAGATATTGTGTGTTCAGTTCCAGATCACTGCAATAAAGCACATATTCCCACAAAGCAAGTCAAATGAATTTGTGGCTATCACATTGCATGTACAAGTTATGTTTACACTCTACTGTGGTCTATTAAGTGTGCAATACCATTATGTCTAAAACACAACATGTATACCCTAATAAAAAAAACTTTATTGCTAAAAAGTGTTGACCATCATCTGAGCTTTCAGAGAATCATTAGCACTGATCAGATTACCATAACAAAAATAATACTGAAAAAGTCTGAACTACTGAGAGAGGGGCATCTGGGTGGCTCAGTCGGTTTAGCATCCGATTTTGGTTCAGGTGATGATCTCATGGTTCGTGGATTCAAGCCCCACATCAGGCTCTGTGCTGACAGCTCAGAGCCTGGAGCCTGCTTTGAATTCTGTGTCTCCCTCTCTCTCTGCCCCTCCCCTGCCTGTGCTCTATCTCTCTCAAAAATAAATAAACACTGAATAAAAAAACCTTTGAAATACTGTGAGAACTACCAAAATGTTACACAGAGACATGAAGTGAGCAGATGCTGTTAGAAAATGGTGTCAGTGACTTGGTGGCAGGGTGGCCACAAACCTTCCATCTGTAGAAAACAGCATCTGAGAAGCACAGCACAGGGAAGAACAATGAAACGAGGATGTCTATGTAAGCGCCATGAAGTCTGGATCACTGTCTTCCCGAATTATCTCTGAATCCCTGGGTCCTGACACATTTGGCATGTACCCTTTAACCAGGAAACACTTGTTAAGTCAAAATAAAAGAAAGCTTTCCCGGCTTCTCCTCTGGACTCCAGTTGTTGCTTTTCTCCTTTATAAGCAGTGGAAAAGCAAAGACAAGAAGAAAATCTCACAAGTAGGGGCTCTGTAAAATCAGGAGGAGGATAAAGTCTGTTTTCTGTACCACCCATGGTATTTTTCTAGAAACAGGCAAGTTCTACAGGAAATACTTTTCACCTACTGACACATCAAGTCTACCTGCAAACAGGACATGACTGTACCTCTTGATTTAAGTTTTTATTATAAATAACTCTCAATCTGTCAAACTAGGGTTTCAACATGGCCATGATTAAAGATTAGATCAATGGCAATGATAAGATCTACCCTGGATCCCACATGAACATTTAAATTAAAATCCACCCCTCAGCACCTGTCACCTGTTAATCAAAACAGCCTCCACTTCTAATTGACTAGACTTACAGCAAGGAAATGTTTAAATTTAAACTTGGAAAATAGAGTATCATTTCCAACCTGTTTTGTACAATGTTCATTGGAAAAGAGAAGTCAGAATAACCACTATTATTGGCCTAACAGTAAATGGCGTGTTCTTGCTCCTTCATGGATTCTTGTGATACATGCGTTGACTGATGTCTGTCATGTCCGGTGCAGACTGCCTCCATCTAAGGGAGGAGCCATGCAGATTTTCAGCAGGAAATACACATCTGACAAGCCCAGAACCGCCACAGAAACGTAACTCATGTAACAAACACAAAGACATGCACGCAACATATGCACTTCTCAGGATTTCTCAATTTCTTGTTCCTTCTGACTTAAAAGTTGAGAGGAATGAGAAAAATTCCACCAACTAGCTTACTTAAAATTTTATTTTAGGGGCACCTGGGGGGCTCAGTCAGTTGAGTGTCCGACTTTGGCTCAGGTCATGATCTCACTGTTCGTGGATTCGAGCCCCCATTGGGCTCTGTGCTGACAGCTAGCTCAGAGCCTGGAGCCTGTTTCAGAGTCTGTGTCTCCCTCTCTCTCTGACCCTCCTCTGCTCACGCTGTCTCTCCCTGTCTCTCAAAAATAAATAAAAACAAAAATAAAATAAAATAAAATAAAATTTTACTCAAGACCTAAGTCTGAGGAGACTGATAACCGCCCATTTTTGTTTTCAATACATCAAAAAATATTTTCAAAAGCTATCTTTGCATAGACATAATACACTTTCTACATTGCATACCATTTTAATAATTTCAGAAAATCTTGTCATTTCTATAGGAGAAGCTCACGTATTTACTTTATGAATATGTGTGCATGTGCACTATATCCAGAAGAGTCTTAATCATGTTGGTAGTTTTAGAGCCTTTGCACTCTTTGACTATTCTATGGGTAATTACTAACACTACTTGAAATTTCAATGAATAAAGACTGCACTACCCTAGTACATTTCTTCTCCTATAACTGAAACATTAGGCATCAAAAGTCAGTTACATTTTCCATGTCCATAAATAACATCTTATGATACTGTATTTCCTAATATCTATTTTAATTATAAATTTTAGATCCAGAGAATTATTTTAGAAAGGATACATATCCAACTTCTTCATATTTCTAGCCAATATCTCTTAAACTGCCCCAAATCACTTAGACAATTCCTTTAAGACATCCAGAAAGGAACACTTCCAGTGCCCAGAAAACCTTCACAGAAGCTCGCTGAAGTTAATCAGCTTCCAAAAACATTTGTTTCAACTGGTCATGATTTTACATCTTAGATATCTTTTGTACACCCATGAAAACAAGGTTTCGTGAAATATAAGAAAGAAAGGGAGGGGAGAGAGAGAGCGAGAGAACAAACAAGGTTTCTTACTATTCAACCAAGGTCTCTTGTAGAAAACTGTCCCTTCATTTTATAGCGGGATGAGTAATAGTGAAGGAGAACAGACACAATGACAGACCTGTTCCCACTCCCAAGGCCAGCCTCACACACACACACAATATTGCTCAGAGTCTTCATGACGCTGTCATTTAAGACCTACCTCTTAGCTCTTTTTTGGTTGGGGGGCGGGGAGTTTGGGGGAAAGGTGAATAGGGAGAAAGTTTCTTTCCAGTTCCCAGGGGCTGAAACATGAAAAATGTAGTCAGTTTTTTTTCTGTTCTTTCTCCCCTTGATCCTGTAGGACTTGCCCTCATCATCCATTTCTCAACCCACTATCATGAGATAAGAAAGAAATCAAAGAAAAGGGGAAACTATTTGGAATCCAGGCCTAATGCAGCAGATCTATAAAATATTAAAGTAAAAAATGGTAGAGAAATTCTACAGCTACATACGAATGGCTAACCTGACTGACATGTAAGCTTTTTCATGAGCACCCAATTGTCCTGGAAGGGAGAGAAACTGCTCTACAACAAAAGTCATCACACACAAGGCCCCTCTCTTCTATCGAGCCCCGCAGTGACAGTGGAGCCGGTCTAGAAGGCACGGGGAAACAAAGCATGGCAGGCTCTTTCTCAACAAAACCCTGATGCCAGCCAAGGACTGAAATCAGCTCTGGGCTCACGCTGCGGAAATGTGCTTTAAGTTTGGCTACAGCTGTTTTCTCCAATGGTCAAGGAGAATATGCTATTGATTTGAGCTTTGGCATCTCTGCTGCACACCAACAGGCAGCTTTGTTCGAACACATGCTTGAGTGACTTAGACCAAGTTCTCTGTATGACTGCAGCCCTCACTAGAAATCCTAATATTTCCCGGGAAAGTACGGGCGCCCTGAGTGAAATGTACTGCCAACACGCATGCATAATTAGCTCAGTGCTAACTCTACCTCGGGAATACTAGTTTTGTGCTTCATATACTACTTTTATCTCTAATCTCAAAGGATATTTATTTAATCGTCAATCTTCTTAGTACCTGTAGCCTTTCATACTGGGCATAGAAGACAAAACCGAGGAGAAAATAGGCGTCTTACATAAGTTATCACTGTTAATCACCAGCAAAGCTGATAATAATCACGGCAACAAAAAATCTGGATGCTTCCTCTAATCATTTAACAAAACTTTTTCTTTAAAAGCACATGTAGCTTTTTTTCAACTACATTATTCAAAAGTCTGTCCTAATTATGCATGTTATCCATTCAAATGTTACTTGAAGCATAAAAAGTCAATTTAGATTATAAGGCCATATTCGTGGTATTATACCTATGATAAAATGGGGCCAATTAAAAATGCATGACTGTGCGGTTAATCTTATTTTGGGGGGGAGGGGCTGGGATCGTTGTAAATGTTTGTTTTTTTCCCAAAAGAAAAAAATGCTGAAATGGCTTCAAAACTTGGACTTGGCACAGTGCAAACCTACACTGCTGTTTAAAATTACCCGAGACCTATCAGATAAGAGGAAACCACAGGAGGACCAGGAATAAACACATTTCTACTTCTTGGAAAACAACCCTATACATTAAAAATTTGAAGTTTCTACACTAGAAAACAGTATCTTTGAGTAATAATTTTCCACTTTATTTTTAAATTCCAACAGAAATTATATTAGCAAGAGCATAACATTCTAAACATTTATCACAGGAGCCTCCGCTTATTTGGATACATTTAACATATAAACGAACCTCATTTTTCGGCACTCCCCCGTGTCCCCACCAATTTTTTTAAAAAGAAGAAACACATAATCCATACAGATGACGGGTTTACCCACCATCCCACATCCGTTCCCCATCGGGACAAGGGCAGGCCTGTGACAAACATCAATACCCGCTTGGCTGTGGGGAAACGAGGTGCCAACATGTCGGGAAAGGACACGCTGGGGAGAGAGCGGATTCTCACTACAGCCACGTGTCCAGCCCCCCTCACAGGAGCATCCGCCTGGGAAAGACCCCTAGGATTATGCAGTAGACTTAACACTCATGCTGTTTCTGGCCACAGGGAAGTGCCAACATAAAGCTGTGACGAGCTTTTATTCCAACTGACAGAGAGAAAGAGACCTCATGTACCAAGCTCTGAGCTGATGGTTTTCCATACCCTGCGCCCTTTAGTCCCCACCCCAACTCTGGGGAGGAGCTGTCCTAGGTAGCCCTCGAGAGGGGAAGTGACTCCCCCAGCTCACGTGGTAAGACATGACACAGGGAGGACTGGAAGAGGGGCTCCCCTCAACACTGCATCACGACACATTGCTCAGTTACGACTTGGAGTGGATGTCTCGAAGCTTTGTGCTTCCCCACATTGATCCTCTGGAGAGTAACTTCCCTCCCACCGTCTCTAACTCTCCATACTTTTGAAGACCTTTGGGTCATGGGAGTCCAAAGAGCCAACCTTCCCGGCCCAGGCAGGTACACAGAGGTCTAGCCTAATTGTTTTTCCTTCTCTAAACAGAACTTACTGAGGTATTTCTGGCTCTCCCTCAGGGCTTTAAAGTCATATACCACTTGAGTCACACTTGTTTTCTCCAGAAACACCCAAAGTTTGTATCATAACAAACTGAAAACACATCATGGTTCCCATTTTTCATACCTAATCAGCATGAAAATCTTTGACTCTCTCTCTCACATTCTCTGATCTGGCTCCTCCATCCCACCTTCATCTCCCTGCCCTGCTTAGACCCTCTCCTCCTTGGCCTTGGGTGTATGCAGGGAGTGACCAATGGGTTCGTCTCTATCTCTACCCGCCAATGGCTTATCTACACCACAGACAATGATCCTCCCCCGCTTGGACGGCTGCTGCTCCAAACAGCCTCCTGTGGTCCTTCAGGCCAGACCAGGTACTCCTCCTCTTGGCCTTCCCAAACCCTTGCACACGTCATATCCTGCTGGTGCACAGCACCACCATTTGTTTCTGTGGCTGTCTCTTTCTCCCACAGGCTTCCTGGTGGCCAGCACAAAACAACACTGTAAGTCTTTCCTCCATAGGAAGGAAAAATTAAAAACACAGGGGTGAGAATGTTGGGGGAGAAGAAGGAAGGACCTCATAATCACTTCATATCTCTTAGACTTACATGGGCTTTAGCTATTTAACAGTTCATTCAACAAATGCCTATTGAACTTACACTCTGCTAAGCATCAAAAGCACAGAAATGATTAAGACACAGCAGCTTACAGTATGGTAGGAAGGCTCAGCAAGCAAACATGACCCTAAAATGATGACATAAGCACAGGTTCCCTGAGAACACAGACTGGGAAGGCTAATCAGGCCTAAAGACTTGGAGGAGGCCGCCAAGATGCCTGAGCTGAAGGCTGGGGCCACAGGAGGAGTCCAGCAGCAGGAGACGCAAAGGAAGGGCAGTCCAGGCAGCAAGGTCAACAGTCAAATCGAGTGAACCAATTCCAGAGCACTGACAACCACGCTCTGTGGGAGAAATAACCTGAAATGTTACCTTCACTCCCATCATGACATCACTTCTGTACACCAGGGCCATCAACACTCCTTTCTTTTAAATGAGCTCTGCACACGAAGATCCCCTCGATCAGACCATGACTGAGAGCGTCCCCCCAGTACTCAGTGGAAACTATGGAAAATAGTTTCCCATATGAACACTGGAAAGGCAATTCCACAGGGACTGAGCAAGTCAACACCAAGCACTGGTAGGTACCAAACACTACGTTCTCCACAACTGAGAGATAGGCAGAAACAATTTTTGTTCAACAAACAGGAAAATGTAAAGAAAGAATGCACAGTAGCTTGCTGCAGAGCATACATACGCATCCATGCTGACTCAAGTGTCTGGACCTTGCTTTGCGTCTAGAGCTCGCTTTCTTCCATCAGCGAACTCAGAGCAAGCAGGATATACAGGATGGACAACCTCAAACGCTCTGTCCTTAACTGCCCTTGCCGGGGGCAGCTGATGTAGACAGTCTCCCAGTACCCTCTTGTCCAGGCCTCTTTGCTGGCAAAAAGCACAGCTGAATAAACAGACAAGATCTGCAATGCATCAGCACTAAGTAAATTACGACAGTGGGGAGAATGGCGATCTGAGGTCTAAACAGTTTAAACAGCAATAATCTTTGCTCCACATAAGAAATCTGGCAACTGCTGTATTTATGGGAATGCTTTTCAGATTCTCTGATTCACACAAGCCCTCTGGAGCAGGACTTCGAAGACCCAACCAGAGTGCACCGTAATCCGGGGCCTCAGTCTCCAAATGGGTTAACAAGAGACTACCAGCCCAGGAAAACGTGTGTGAAAAAGATACCAGAACCAGCGTGCCCTGAACAATAGGATTCATGGCTCTTGCGAGTGTTTATCATCTTCATTCTACTTCCAATTACACGACAGTAAGTACAGTTTATGAGAAGTGACACTTAGAGTAACTGCCCATCTTATCAAAGGCAAGGAAACGATGGGCTCTCTGCTGCTGCATGAACAATTTCTTATCCAAGTCTTTGATTTGGCACATTCAATCCACTTTCTCATACAGAATCCAGGAATCGAAGGAGTTTCTAAGTACTGAGCAGAGACACACAATTTAAAGTTGCCCCACAGGGCCAGTTAGTTCTTCCCTTCCAAAGTACTCATTTCTTGAGTTCTTAAATATTTAGAAAATGGATAAAACATATGAAAAGACAGTTTTTCAAAGACTGATCACTGTGATCTTATAGTTTCTCCCCAGAAACAGAATTTACTTCAACCCGTTTCCTTCAAATGCATGATTTTCCTCATTTGTGGAAAGCCCTGAGCAGAAGTTGGGAGGGGTTGTAAACCAGGCTGGTCCCTGGTTGTACACTTCACTCTGGGTGAACCCAGTCCTCTGAAACGGTAGCAAAGGCAGGAGGCTCGTGGCATACAGCAGGCGCCTGCATGACTCCGAGTCAGCTCCCACTGGGCCCCGGGGAGCCCCTCCACTGTTCCCAGGGCATGGTTCTCTCCCAGCTCTATGCTTCCCATCATGCATATGCAAACTATACTGGCCTGAGCAGAGTCAGCTGGAAGAACATAGGTTTGTAGTACTCCAGGGTTCTCAAGCAGACATATCTAAAAACCCCTGGTTCCTCTGTTCCAACCTTTAATTCTGACTCTTTACATCTGCTCCCCATTTCACCTGAGGTTCCAACCAGTACTTCCCACTGGGAGGGCTGTACAGACTGGTCAGTCACATATCCCTCCCCTTTCCTGCCGAAATCAGATTTGACCAGCCACCACCTGACCTACTGTACCAATACAACACGAAAAAATATTTGGGCTGTGACACCTAGATTACCTTGTTCGGCACCCTCATTACCTTTCTTAGTGACAAGCCTGAATTGAACTGGTTTTCTTCACTTTTATTGCTTTTTCTAGTATGCTTCTGGGACTGAAATTCCATAGAGTGAGAAGTTTGGCTTCTGCTCCCTTTTACAGACAGCAGCTGGCACTAGGTTTGCCCTACTCGCGTTCCCATCAGCCTTATACTTCCTGCTGCAGCATTTGTTTCTGTTACAATCTCTCTCTTCCTTCCTGTCTCTACTGATTTCTCAAATATGATTATACTTGTTATATTTTATTTCCATCAGAAACAAAAGTAAGACACAAATACATGCCCTCAAAAAATAATAAGCACTTGGTGGGGAGGGCGGACCTGTATCTACACACGTACCCAAACAGACACTATCATTCAGTGCAAAGGTGTAAATTAAGAACAAGAATGTAGATGGGATTAATTCTCAAACTCTGACCTTCACACTCATCTGGCTCTGGCAAGCGGATAAAGGTATTTCAAGTATTAGATGGTCAACCTGAGAAAGCCCTAGGTTAGAGCCCTGTGTGGATTACTTGAGTTTTTCCAGGTATTCTGCACACTCAAAATCCTACTATGTACAGAGAGTTCCTGAAGGTCCAGAAACACCAACCTCAGAGTTTAGAAGAAAATATTTTATATCTTGTGTATTTAAAAGGAGCTCATTGAACATTTCAATGAGGAGCTACTCTTTTCTTTTCTTTTTAAGTCTTTATTCTTGAGAGAGAGATAGGGTGTGAGCAGGGAAGGGGTAGAGTGACAGGGAGACACAGAATCAGAATCCAAAGCAGGCTCTAGGCTCTGAGCTGTCAGCACAGAACCTGATGCAAGGCTCGAACTCATGAACCGTGAGATCATGACCTGAGCCAAAGTTGGACGCTCAACTGACTGAGCCACCCAGGTGCCCTTATTGTTTTCTTTAAAAATATGCCTTTCCAAACCTGTCCTGTAATGTTTTAATTTCATTTGCAGAATAAATATATAACAAAATGTTAGAAAAGTTTTCATGTCATGTGACTTATTTTACCTTTACTGTCTTGAATTCTACATTAAAAATGAAATTATATTCATCATTTAGAATATGGCATTGTAAGTCTTTGGGCAATAAGGTTCCCATGTCCTATTAAAATGGTTTTCAAATTATAAAATTTTTATACTCAACTTTTCAGAAACATTATTATACGTAGACAGGTATGTCTATCTGTATGTGTGTGTGTGTGTGTGTGTATACCCACACACTTTAATCCTTTGATTAAAACATAAATACATAACATAAGCCTTATACATAAATACATGTTAAAACATTGAAAAGAAGTTCCAGGGGCGCCTGGGTGGTTCAGCCCCTTAAATGTGTGACTTCGGCTCATCTCATGGTTCCTGGGTTCAAGCCCCACATCGGCTCCACATCGGGCTCTGTGCTGACAGCTCAGTCTTGGAGACTACTTAGGATTCTGTGTCTCCCTCTCTCTCTGCTCCTCCCCCACTCGGGCTCTGTCTCCCTCCCTCTCAAAAATAAACAAACATTAAAAAAATTCTTTTTAAATAAAAGAAGTTCCAAAAATAACTAAAATGTCATTCTGCCAAACTGTTGTCAGGCAGTCTCTAAGCAAAGAAACATGGAATTTCAGCTAACCCTCCCACCCAGACTCAAGCTTTAATACTGGAGACTTACAACAATTTTGAAAGAACAGATTTGATCTGCGTAGTTTTGTGTGACTGCTGAGCAGAGAACAAAAGACCACAGCCAGACAGCCTACCTACTGTGATCCCTGTGGACACTGCTGTCAAACCTTCATTTGGCCAACAATCTTCAATTAAAAAGTCACACCAAGTCTCTGCTTACTGAAATGTCTGATAAACTGATTTTTAAGATCTTTATTGATTTGAAAGAGGATCCATATTCACCATTCACCGCTTGATAAAGTATCTTAGAAAGTACTGACGGAGGGGCGCCTGGCTGGCTCAGTCAAAAGGCCATGCAGCTCCTGATGTCGGGGTTGTGGGTACAAGCCCCAGGCTGGGTGTGGAGATTACCTAAAAAAAATAACATCTTAAAAAAAAGGGACTGATGGAGTCTTTGAATCTAGGTCCAAAACAAGTACTTCAGACTTCAATAGAAAGTAGTTCTTATAATTAATATCCCTGACCTAATAGGCAAGTTATTTCTTCAAAATAATATCCAATTTGACGATTTACTTTGACAGAAGCAGCCAGTGGGTCCCAGGACCCGCTGAGGGAGAAGCAGCCCTCTCTAAGTTCACGGTAAAGGAGCAGGAGAATTCAAGCACGTCACCTCCCATCTGCTTCTCTGTGGCAGCACACTGGTTTCCGTGCCGGGCATGACTACAGCACAGCGGGCTGTCCAAAGACATGAAACGGTGCCTTAGAGACAATGGACCAATTACTAAAACTGAGCACTAAATACAGGCACCAACAGCCAGAATAGTAAAGTTTTAAACTCAAAAGGGTATAGAGAAAAATCCAAAACTGATTCTGGCTTAGGGCCAATGGAGTGAAAAATACAACTGTCTCCTATCAAACACTGATTCACTGACAATTGGAGGGGAAAAATACAAATTCCAACAACTATGACTTTAATAATCATTTCATTGGCAGCAATATTCAGGAGTTGATTAGATGATCCTAATGGGTGATTTAAAGTGTAAGGAAAAACACCCTTAGCATAATTTAATAAGATCTTCAGACTGAAGCATATTCAAGAATTTCATGAAAGGCCTTCTCATGGCCTTTTAATAGCTCTTTCCAGTTCCAATTAACTTGTTAAATGCCAATTCTCAGTACCTCATCAGAAATCTAAAGCCAGCCCTTTCTGATTAAATCATTAATTATCGTTATTAGCACAATGCCTGATAAGAGTTTATAGACAGGCCAACACAGATACGCAGCTGACAATTCTCCACGCCAACAGAAAACATGAAGTAGGTAATTAAAAATAATACGTTGTATTCATATTGGGGATGCATTAGGTTACATTTACCTAACATATCCCCCTTCCTAATTGTGTCACTGGAGTTAATATTTAGATTAGTATAATCTTTTTGTAGACCCTCAGTAGAGCAGAAATGTTGGTCAAGAGAACCCATTTACATGAAAAAGCCATGTTGGTACTCAAGGAATCAGAAAGCACAAGTCAACTGGGAGCTGGGCCACCTGCCAGGGTGAGTTAAACCGCCTGCTCCTGTGTCCCTCAAATGGCTGCAGACTCCCCCTGGGGCACCCAGCCCACCCACAGGCGCTGCCTAGTCAGTCCCGCCCAGTCTCCCCGCACTGTTCCTGCAAATCTGCCTGCAAGCTCCGCCCCTACCTCGGGACTCGGCGCTGCCCCCACCACCGCACCAGCCTGGCTCAGCAGAGCCATAAGCAAGCACAGGCAGGGGTCTGGTTCAAAGTTCAAAATTGCCTTCTGGGTCAGAGGACACCCACCGCTGAGCTGTGAACAAGTCAGCTCTGCCACATCTTTCTGGAGACTTTAATCTCTTGTCATTCTGAGTATCTTTGGGGAGCAGCCCTGTGAGCAGTTAGGTATGATCCCCAAGGGAAGGTCCCCAACACCCTCAAACACTGCCCGTGCTTACAACATTATACAAAGACTCCAGTGAATATCATAGCCTCTCTGCATCCCACTCTGTTTCTCATGCAGCCTTACAAATATTATCATGGGAGAAAAGAAGCCCTCGTCCTTCGGTCCAACATGGCGGCCCAGGCTCAGTGGTGACCCCATCATTCCTCAAGTTTGACCCGTGTCATATCGCATGTCCTGCTTTCTCACCTCTGACTTGAGTCAGTGTCACAGTTTCCCATTTCTAGTACTAACTCCCTAGATATTGATAACAGCAACCATTTAATTTACATTTTAGGTCAGTATGTGAAAGCAAAGGCATTATTGAGTTCAGTCTCTTCCAGAAACCAGGTAAATTGTGAAAACTTACTTTTCTCTTTTATATATATATATAAATATATATATATATGCTTAACTGTTAAGCATCTGACTTCGGCTCAGGTTATGATCTCGCAGTTTGTGGGTTTGAGTCCCTCGTCGGGCTCTGTACTGACAGCTCAGAGCCTGGAACCTGCTTCAGATTCTGTGTCTCCCTCTCTCTCTGCCCTTCCCCGCTCACACACTGTCTCTCAAAAATGAATAAATGCTAAAAAAGTTTTTTAATTATATATAGTATATATATATATTTTTTTTAATTTTTAGAGAGAGAGAGACCACAAGGTAGGGACAGCGAGAAAGAGGAAGAAAGAATCCCAAGCAGGCTCTGTGCTGTCAGCACAAAGCCAGTCGTGGGGCTCGAACCCATGAACCATGAGATCATGACCTGAGCTGAAATCAAGAGTTGGATGCTTAACTTGACTTAGCCACCCAGGAGCCTGGCTAAAACTTATTTTGATGAACATTTTACTAGTAACATATTGGTTATTTTATGGATTAAGGAGCTTGAAATATGTGAAGTTCTGTCAACAACTACTTGAGATGCTAGGGTTGGTTCTGCTTAGAATTATATTTCTAATCAGAGGCAGCCAAATACGCCATGTGACTGTGAAACAAATAACTGCAATGCTAGTGTAATTCTGCACACTCCAGTTGAGGCAGCAAGCAAGAACAAATATAACAGTGTCACATTTGTATCAATGATTTGAAGAGAGGGTATTATCCTTAAAAAAAATCATTAAAAATGTTACCAGATTTTGGCTATTTATCTTCCCTGTCCCAGACAGCACCTGGCACAAAGGGGGTGCTCCTAAACTCTGCCAACGCCACCCACACATCCTTCAAACTGGCAGGGAATTTCTCTGATTAAATGCCACTTGCAGAATTTTTACCTTCCTCTAAATCATCACAGTGCTTAGTTTGTAACTAACTGTATCACACTTTAAAAATATGGCTCACATAAATTTTAGAAACATTATATAATCATATGCTGAAAATGCTGTTTTTATGCATGTTAATATGTTGTTCCTTTTCTCAAATTAGTGCATGTTCACATTTTTTTTTTAATTTCTTCAACTGAACAGCTCAAGGAAAAGAAAGGTTCCCCCATTTCCTCCTTTAGCGCCTTCCAGTAGATAAGCCAAAGATAAACACCAGCCAGTTACACTTAAATTGGCTTCTTTGGCTTTTTGAGGTCAATTCCCTGAAATCAGCCCTTCTTCCTATATTTCATGGTTGGAAGGAAATTTTAGCTACAGAAGGAAACAGGATGAAGTCGCCTGAAATTCTCTCTGCTCCGCCTGTGACAACTCCTCCCCCATCAGTCTGAAGGATCACCACCTACCTAATGGCACTGGCCAGTGCTCTCTGGCTTCAACTTCCCTGCAGTACTTCGCACATAGATACTTGCCAGCTGGCTGGACATCGCCAGGGGCCTGGGTCCATCCCTATGGCTAAAGTCCTTGTCCTTCTGCCCAACATGGCGGCCCAGGCTCTCAGTGGCAACCCCACCATTCAAGTAGCTCAAGCTTGACCCGTGTCATCTTGCACATCGCACTCTCTCACCTCTGACCTGAATCAGAGTCACTGTTCCCCATTCCTAGTACTAACACCCTAGTCCATATCTGATACTGCTGACTCGGTTCAGACCCCAATTGTTTCTCACTGGAACCTTCACAGTGTCTCCCAGCCGGGCTTCCTGATTCTGCTCTTTCAGGGCAGAATTTACACCCGACTCTCCACATCATGGCCAGCACAATCTATCTACACCTAAAAATGTTCCCTTGTCACCTCCACTTAAACCTTTCCCGGGTTCTTCCTCGCTCAAGCATAAATTCTCACATGCAACACTGGGCCCTCAAGAATCTGGCCCCAATCTACCTCTCCCCCTGCCTTCCCCCTTCCCTACTTCTTGGAAGGTCCCTCTTACTTTTCTCCACATAACAAGTACTCATCTCCTGAGACTCACCTAACACTCACCTCCTCCAGTGTCTTTCATGGCTGCACAGTAGTATTAGTGCACTTAGCCATCACCTTGTGAGCCTACCGATCCAGACCATACACTGTGTGGATGTCTCCATCCTCTCGTTTAGCCTGTGAGCTCCTCGCTCATAATCCAATGCTGCTCAAATGGCAAGCCTTCAATAAACACTGAAGAATGACCGAATATGTGGATTTCGAAAGTGAGAGCCAACAATCTATACCAGAAAATAAGTCAGAGATCTCAGCTGCTAAAGTTAACTCTGTTACATTCCCCAAGGCAATTTTATATTTTTCTCATTGTCATCAATTTCAATGTTTATGCTACGTCTCACATTCCTGAAATGACTTCAATTATTTTGAGAATATCAAGGCTACTAAAAACAATATTTCTATCCTCTCTCTTCTTTGTGGCAAAAACTCTTTTCTTCATCCACAGGAAAACACGTCCCTCTTTGATTCAGTTCATCCATGTTAATGGGCTCCTGACCCTCCCTCACTCCTTCACTTCCAGAAACGGTCCCTAGATCAAGCCCCTCCTGTAAATTTGCAGAACCAGGTCTTCATCATCGCTCCCTTAGATTATTTTCACAGCTTCCTAACTAGTTTCCCCTCTGTACTTCCCCCCTTATTAATCCAACCTTCATACTACCTAAGCCCTAACCACAAATACATGCCTTGAAATCTTCTCACATGAACAAGAAAAAAGTTTACACTTCTTAGCCTGAAATTCAAGGCCCTATAACATCTTGTTCCATTCTATCTTTCTAAACTCACCTTCCTTGGAGCATTCTAGAATCACCCCAATCTGATTACTGATCACTTTTTATGAAGCTTTGGGCTACCACATCCCTCCAATCTGCTCATGATGGTCCTTTGACTTTATTCCTTTGCCAGTTTGAAAACTCCCCACTCATCCTTCCAGAACACCCAGCTCAAATAAGCTTCTCCTTGGTAAAATCTTGCAAACTGCCCAATTACAAATCATGACTATTTTTATGGTTTCCATAACATTTAGCTTATACACCTAGTATGGTACGTAAGATTCTGGATCTATCTCCATTATCAAATGGAAACTCCTTGAAAGAAGAGTCTGTGTACTACACTTCCTTGAGTAGTCACCGCTTAAGGTAAAGCCTTACAGCAAATCAAGTGCTCAAAAAAAGAAATCTTTGTTGAATTATGTTGTCTTCATTACATAACAAACTCTCAAAGGCAGGAATAATACTTTATTCATCTCTTCATTTTTAGGAGCTCCTACCACAACTCCGAGATCAACACAATTTGTGGAATAAAAGAATGATCCACTGTGTCAGAATGACACAGAACAGGTGAATGAGTCAATGTGAAATATTCTTAAAATGTAAATATTTCCAAAATGATTTAAACACTTCAATGATGGATTTCTTCTGGCCTACAAAGACTGGAGCAGGGGTGCTCAGAGTAGCCCATCGGCCAGGAATTCTGTTGGGGGTCCACCGTGAAATAAGCCCTAAAATGAAAAATAAGCCTTTAGAAACTTTCAGGACCACCTGAGAGGCTGAGGCATCCACACACACCAGCAGGGGCTTGTCTCACTAAACAGAGCATTGGTTGGTATTGGTCTTGGTGAATGCATGTGCTAAGTGGTGTGGGGGGCCAGAGCTGCAGGCCACTCATGGCAAAAGGACCACATGTTGGTCTGTGATAGACCAGAAATGAAAAGAAAAATGAAAGGTCTTTCACCAGAGACTGTCTGAAAACTACAAGCAAGGAGGATAATGTAACAAACCCGCATGTACCAAAGCCAACTTCTCTGGGTGGACCTTCCATATTTGCTTGAAACCTTTCTCCCCATGACATAAAACATTACATATGGAGTTAAAGCCACCTTTATGTCCCTCCCGAGTCCTTGTGTCACCCTTTCCTCTCAAGAGACAGCCTCCAATATGACTTTTTTAAAAGGCTACGAAATCCTGTTCGGCTTTGTGAAACTTTCCTGTTGCGGTTTTAGAGCAATTAGAATTCCTTTCACACACAACAAAATTAAAAATTAACAATGTAAGTGTTATTTTGAAAACACCTGTCTATTAATATTATGTGAAAACCTCTGTCTGTGACCCTTCAGCAATGACTGACAGACCTGAACTCCAAGCAAAGGGACGCCTGCTACCTCGACCTTCAGAGGGAGAAAGACCTTCAAAAGCCCATAACTTGAAAAGAAAGATGAAAGCACACGTTGCCAGGGCGTAGAAAGAAAAGATTCCCACTGACTTCCACTAATAATACCAACTTTCCAAGAACACTGGGCCAATGAGACTTAACTATAGAAGATGCTTATTGATGTCAGATGTTAGCAAGGAGAAGACACAGGAGGGAAGAAACAGCGGAAGTGGCAGGTAGAAAGCCCAGGCTTTCCAAGTTAATCAGTTGGGCACCCCAAAGCCACTCTGTCCCCGGAAATTCAAACCTTCTTTTTCTGCATCACTACCAACTCATTTCCAAAACAACAACTGCTAATCAAATTTGCGTGGCTGCCTCCCTATTGAAACTTTACGAAACTTTAATTTCAGCCTCATGAGCCCTAGAGCTGTAAATTAATTGAATAAAATTTATAAACATCACACAGTGAGATAAAGCACTTTCAGAGGCTTTTCCCCTGTTCAGTTGACTTCGTGCCCAACACGCCAGTTTTGCCTGAGTTCAGAGGCCCTGGAAACCTTCCTAATCCTACTCTGTAGGCCTTCTGCCTATTCATGGAACCATGTTAAACCATATCCGGAAAATTAATAAACATCAGACGGGTTTAAGCACTCAAAATACTCCTGATACTTCTTGTCGTTTATTATATTTAGGCACCCTGTGCAATGGGAGAATCCTTCTCAAAAGATGACAACAGCCGCAGATAAAATCCCTGAAGTTATTGGCATGCAAAAAAAATATATTTCATTTAAGATTTCTGCAGCCTGAAGCCAAAGCCAGGAATTAAATTCACTGAAGGTGAAATCACCTATGCTTTGGATTAATATAGATATTCCCAAAACAGTGTTCTGAACTCCACCATTTCCCAGTTGGCACAATTTTTAAACAGCAAGAAAAGTAAAACTGATTGCTCTCATGAATGCCAGGCAAGTTAGCTGATCAGTGCTTACTGTCCCTACATCACACTCACAAAAGAGAAGACAAAAGACTAGTAAGTTCTTAAAACAAGAAGTCCCAATATACGGAGGTGCCATAATTTGTTTCTGATTTCCATGGTTACCTAGGAAGAATGGAAATGCCCCCTCTAGTTGTTTTTCACAGAACAACAGTCACCCCTTCCAACTACCAGCTTCCATTTTCATCAGCTGTGCCAGCAGGTAGAGGCGCTGGAGCTGGGCAGAGCCGCAGGGCGAAGGCACCTCTCCTACACGCATGTGAGCCTCTGCCGTGCATGAGACCTGGCTTTGGCACAACAGACTACTGGCCGAGTTCGGGGGACTTCTAAGGCTCTCTGAAACACTGTTCTCAACGGTAAAGATAAGAACAGGGCTCAAGGAGAGGTGGTGTGAATATGATACGAGAGAAAGAATCCCAAAAGCTGGGCCTAGCAATGAAAAAATATCTGAAATGTAAATACGTCTATCTTTCCCTTCTTGAAAAATACATCCAACATATCCTACTGTCAACTGTTGTCTATCTACATCAAACCAAGCAAGATCACAAAGAGATTCGTTTTATAACATAATCTCAGAAAAGATCAGAATACCAGTGCTGATGGCTAAGAAAGTGATCTCCCTGCCCTTGCCCCACCAGCCGAGGACGGGATTCTGCCTCTGAAACAGACGCTCATGTTTTCCTCAGTGATTCTGCTTGGTGGGAAAATAATCTAATTCAAACAAAGTCCGTTAAATAAATAAAATCCCAACACTTGTCTCTTCAGACAAAGAGCAGATGGTAACAATACAAAAGATCACTAATGCTTTGGCAAATTAATCTTTCTTCCAAATACCATTTACAAAAGGCCACCAGACCGCCAGCTATACGGATGCCATGGGAAGGCCCTGGGACAATTATAAGTGTATGTGACTCAAGACTAGAACCACAGAGCATAAAAAATAAATACATAAATAAAACTCCCAAATAAATAAATCTAGAAAGAAATTATTTACATCATGGAGCCATAGGTTCGAAGGGCCAAAGTTAAAGAAGAAAAAAATATATGTACATCTCTCTCCACTTTTTGTGTAATCTCAAAACAGTAAGAGCTTTAGTGAGTTGTCACCAATGAAACAGTCAAGTCTACGCCTGGGCAGTTTCTGGAAAAGGAAGTCCAGAGAAACTTGCTCACACAACGAGCATCAAGCTGGCTTGTGGAGCTGGCTAGTCTTATTTCTGACAAGAAACAAACACCTTCCTGGACAAAGGAAGAAATCAGCAGAGAAAATCCTGATGTAGGTGGCTGATGCATTCACCTAGTCACCCAAGTGCTCTGCTCACCAAGCACCTACCACATACCAAACACGGTGCCAGGGGTTGGAAGGGTGGCAACAGTAGTAATGGAGTGAAACTAGTTCCTCACCACAAGCAGACTAGTCCAGGGAAGTCACTGAAAGCCACAGTACAATATGCAAGAGGCGTGTTGGAGAAAGCCCCAGGTTGGTTGCGATCGCAGATGTCCTGGAAAATAGCCCCAGTTACAATTTCAACAATCAGAAATTACGCCTTCCTGGAACTAATGCTATTGACATTCACCTGGTCCCTAACATTCACCCTCCAAATTCCTTGCTTGACTGAGTTCTTGATGTGTCTCCAGAATGTCATCCCAAGTGACTCTGACCTCCTGGTCAGGGCCCGCTTCTTACAACTTACCTGACACCTTTATTATATGCTTCCTAATCAGCATTCTCCTTTCCAGTGGCCATACTCTTCAGTATTTATTACTCAGCTTCTACAATGTTTTCCACAATCAAGAATCTGATTTCACTCTCTTACTTAAAAACCGCCAATAGTTCTTGTTGGATAGAGGATGAAGTTCAAACTATTAGCACAGCTCAGCCGACCAACAAGGCAAATACTAGCTTTATACCCCTCCCCAAGCAAGCTAAGGCAGACAATTATGCTGGATTAATAAGGAAGGAGGCCCACACTGCGATCTCTCAGACCCCCACTGCTTTGTATGTGACTTCCCTCTTCTCGAAGGCCCTTTCCCCTCAGCCTTGCCCAGACGGTTCTTTCTCTTTCTTCTGATACATTCCCTTCCCTGCACCTTCTCTAGCTGCAGGCATGTCTGCATCTCACCCTATGCAGCTACAATGCTTCGTATGCCATACGACTGTATTCAGTACCCTGGTGTGATTTTATTGGCCTTTTCTCTTCCTAGACAAGGACCATGTCTTAATCGTCCCCCAGAACCTAGCACAATGCATGACACGAAGAATGTATTTGATAAAAATCTGATGAATGAACTAGGAAAATTACTCATCCACTCTAAATACAAGTCTAACAAAGGAAATTACTACCTATTAGACTGGTACTGTACCATCTTACAAAGATGAAATTATTCTGGGCCCATGAAAAAAATACAGTTAATAGTCCTGGAAACAGCATGTATGAAAGGTTTTATATAAATGGACTCCTTCCCATTCAGCGGTGCCAGCCTGCTAAGGGGCGGCCCCATCGCACTCACTCAGCAGCCTGTAATGCATTTAGGGTCCAACTTAGCTCAAGGGAAAATAAGGTTGGTCTCTGACACACTTACTTTTAAGCTTGAGGCCAGAATTTATTAGAAAAAAAATAAATGGTAGGTGTCCTAAGAATCAGGAAGATTTTTTTTTTCTCTCTCTGCAGCTGAAATCTCTGTATGGGCAAGAAAACCTTAATTTCTTGCTTGCTTCCAGCAAAGTCATTAACCTGCATTTAAAAACTCTGGCTTCATCGACAGCCTTGAACATCCAGCTGTCATGGGGAAGTGCACAGAAGCCTCAGACCGAGTTCTGACTTACTACCAAACTACTGATTATACGTCTCCTTGTCTCCAAATTGGTTTGTTTCGCTAAAATAAATTCTTCCCAGGGCAGCAGGTGGACACGAGGGGCTGCTCAGTGAGGATGTCCATCTGCCATCTTGGAACGTGGAGGAAGAAGCAGAGACTCTGGCAAGGGCTGGGAAGTGAGGGTCTTCCTTGCAGGCTCCGAGGAGCCCCCATCATAAGCTACAGGGAGGCCGAATCCTTGGGCTGAGAGCAGGAGTCGAGACAGGTGCTGGTGACGCTGGTTAAAACCGCCAGAGCTCCGGCTGCAGCCATGGTGACCCACACAACCAAGCTACGCCTCAGTCAGAGACATACACCTCCCTCCAGGGTAGACGAGGTCTTAGGAGTGGCAGACCTCGCCACCAAGTAGGTGGAAACTGCAAATTACATGCCTGTGAGCAAGGGCCACAGGTCTAGAAATCACAGGTCAGGTTCTATCTTGGCTTAGTCTCCAGCTAGATGTGTGGCCCTGGACAAGTCAGCTAACCACTAGGGGACTTAGTCTTATTGTCTATAAAGAATCCAATTAGATCACCTCTTAAGTCCCTTTTAATTCTAAACTTCTATAATTCCATGTTCCAAATGTTAAAAATGAAGACACTAGGATGTTAGGTATTTCTCAAATACTAATTTCAGGGAGAAGCCTTCATCAGGATGTTTCCTCTTTCACTGCCCATAAGATAAATCACCAAATCCCCTCCAAAGAGAAACAAATATAAATACAACAGAAATGACAATTAGTCCTTACCAGAGACCCTCGACCCAGGTGCAGTGAACATAGCATGACATTCAAACATGGTATTCACATGACAGACACATGCCTGGGGCTTTCATACTCTCCCTTAATTGTTCATCGAGAATTTCATCCTCAGAAGACGACAGCTCACATACTTATGTCTCTCTTAGTTAAGAGAATCCAGGTGTTTTTACCACTGATATACTCCAAGGGTCCCCTATAACCAGTTCTCCCAGGGTTACACTTACCTCAAGTCTACTAAGTTTCATGCCTTCCTGTTTTGACGCCACATCAAGTATCTCGAAGGTGACCCATGTGGGCGTGAGGCCCTCTCCACGCTATACCACCAATAAATTCCTATGACAGATTTCAGGGCAGTTGGGAAAATCTTTTGCTTTGCCTTAACACTACTCTGGGTGTCTGCGCTCAAGAAGTCTACCCTTGGTGTACATGTATTATTCCTCCATATAAGCTCCTCTGTGTCACAAGGAGTGGCTTTACTCATGTGGTCAGGTCTCCACACATGACTGAACTGTATGAAGCTTTCCTCTGGGTCACTCTTGACAAGGAGAAGGGCCTGATGCTCACCAGACAGTGGACATTCACTTCGCAGCCCACAGCATTCCGCTACTCTATGCAGTACCACGGTCATAGCAGACCCAGGACAGTACTTTTTCCCATGTTACCTTACCACGTGTGGTAAACAGAACAGTTAATAGGTCTGTCCAGTTCAAGGCTAGTCTGAGACCCAGCTTACGACAGATCTGCAGGAGCTGTTCATAAACCAGCTCTTATAGACCAGATAATTTATACAAACTGCACAGAAATTCATTTCGGAGGAGTACTATTTATATTACACTATGTTTAACCTCACAAAAGATTCTGTTCTTCTAATGAAGCCTGTTTACCCTGGATAGAGTAGGCAGCATACTCCCTACAAACTGTTAATTGCTAAGTCATTCTGGGATTAAGAGCATATTACATACCATAACCACCCTGAAATTTACAATTATGAGTTATATCTTCAAAAGATAAGATAGGGGTGTCCGGGTGGCTCAGTCAAATATGTGCCCAACTCTTGATTTTGGCTCAGGTTATGATCTCATGAACCAAGCCCTGTGTTGGGCTCTGGACTGACAGTGCAGAGCCTGCTTGGGATTCTCCCTCCCTCCCTCCCTCCCTCCCTCTCTCTCTCTCTCTCTCTCTCTCTCTCTCTACTCCTTTTCTACTCTCTCTCTCAAGATAAATAAAACTTAAAAAGGAAAGATAAGATAAACTATTAGGCAGAAAGAAAAACAAACTCCCATTTTCTTGTTGTTGCCAAGTTCTGAGCTGTCTCTCTAGGATTTCCATCAACTCTTCTGAGAAAAGTTCAATTTTTGTCAATTTTGGAAGAAATCTGAAAGTGGACAGATATTGTAATAAGTTCTAGGTTAAATTTTTGGTTCTATAATGATTGTATTACTTTGATTTCCCCCAAAGCAAGTCTTTTCCAGAGATTCCTTAATTAGATTAATAATGACCTTTCTTTAAGAGAAGTCAATAACAATACAGATAGACTTCTACCAAAAAAATAATAAGAGTTACCAAACATTTAAAATGAGTTAAGGACAATCTGGGAGGCTCAGTCAGTTAAGCATTCAACTTTGGCTCTGGTAATGATCTCACAGTTCGTGAGTTCCAGCTCTGCATCGGGTCTCTGCTGTTAGGTCAGAGCCCAGTTGGGATTCTCTGTCTCCCTCTCTCTCTGCCCCTCCTGTGCATATGCTCACCCGCTCTCTTGCTCTCTCTCTCTCTCTCTCTCTCTCTCTCTCAAAAAAAATTAATTTTTTTTAAATTCCCAAAACAAATTCAACAATATATCTAAAAATCATTCACCACAAACAAGTGGGATTTATTCCTGGGATGTAAGAGTGGTTCAATATTCACATATCAATCAACACGATATACCACATTAACAAGAGGAAGGATAAAAACCATATGATTTTTTCAATAAATGTAGCAAAAGCATTTGACAAAGTACAACATCCATTTATCATAAAAGCCCTCAACAAAGTAGGTTTAGAGAGTACACACCTCAACATAATAAAGACCATATGTGAAAAACACACCACTAACATCATACTCAATGCTGAAAAACTGAAAGTTTTTCTCCTAAGGTGAAAACCAAGACAAAAATGTCCACTCTCACTATTTTTATCCAACATAGTACTGGAAATTCCAGCCAAAGCAATCAGATAAGAAACAGAAAGGCATTCAAATTCATAAGGAAGAAGTAAAACTTTCATTTGCAAATGACATGACACTACATACATAGAGAAAAGCCAAAAGACTCTACCAAAAAAATACTAAAACTAATAAATTACAGGATACAAAATTAACATACAGAAATCTGTTGCATTTCTATACATTAATAATAATGTAGCAGAAAGAGAAATTAAGAAAACAATCCCATTTACAATTGCACAAAAGGAATAAAATACCTAGGAATACACTTAACCAAGGAAGTGAAAGAACCATACTCTGAAAACTATAAAACACTGATGAAGGAAATTACAGATGACACAAACGAAAAGATATTCCATGTTTAAGGACTAGAAGAACCAATATTATCAAAATGTCGATACTTCTCAAAGCAATCCACAAATTCAAAGCAGTCCCTATCAAAACACCAACAACATTTTTCACAGAATAAAATGAAATAATCCTAATATTGGTATGGAGCCACAAAAGACCCCAAAAATGAAAGTAATCTTAAGAACAAAACTGGAGTTGGCACCATCCCAGATATCAAGATACAATACAAAACTGCCAATACCGTAATGGGGGGGGAAAAAACCCAGACATATAGATCAATAGAACAGAATAGAGAGACCAGAAATAAACACATGATTATACGGTCAGTTAATCTACAACAAAGGAGGCAAGAACAGACAATGGGGGACAAGACAGTCTCTTCGACAAGAGCTACATGCAAAAGAATGAAACTAAACCACTTTATTAACGCATACACAGAAATAAACTCAAAATGGATTAAAGCATAAATGTGAGGGGCGCGTGGGTTGTGCAGTCAGTTAAGCATCTAACGTCAACTCAGGTCATGATAGTAGAGTCCGTAAGTTTGAACCCTGCATCATTTTCCCTGCTATCCATGCAGAGCCCCCTTCAGATACCTTCCCCCCCTTTCTCTTCCCCTCCCCCCTCTCAAAAATAACTAATCTTTAAAAAAAAAAAAAGACCTAAATGTGAGACCTAAAACCATAAAACTCCTAGAAAAAAACACAGGCAGTAACTTCTTAAATACCAGTCATAGAAACATGTATGTAGTCATGTGTCCTCAGGCAAGGGGAACAATGGTAAAATTAAACCACTGGGACAACATCAAAATAAAAAGGTTTTGCACAGCAACATAACCATCAACAGAATGGAAAAGCTACCTGCCAAATGGCAGAAGACGTTTGTAAATGATATATCTGATAAGGGGTTAATATCCAAAATTAATATAAAGAACAACTCAATAGCAAAAACACAAATAATTCAATTGAAAAATAAGCAGAGGACCTGAATACACATCTTTCCAAAGAAGACATACAGACGGCAAACAGATGTATGAAAAGATGCTCAACATCACTAATCATCAGGAAAATGCAAATCAAAACTACAGTTAGACATCACCGTACACCTGCCAAAATGGCTTGAATCAAAAGACAAGAAATAAGTGTTGGCAAGGATGTGGAGAAAAAGGAACCGTGTGCACTGCTGATGGGAATGCAAACTGGTGTGGCCATTACAGAAGACAGTATGGACTCTTCAAAAAATGAAAAACAGAATTACCATAGGATCAAATAATTCCACTATTGGGTATTTACCCCAAAAAACAACAACGCTAATTTGAAAAGCGACATGCACCCAAATTATTATTGCAGCATTATTTACAACAGCCAATATGTGGAAGCAACCCAAGTGTCCATCCATAGATGAGTAGATAAGAAACATGTGGTGTGTACGTACACACACACACACACACACACACACACACACACACACAGTGAGATACTCAGCCATAAAAAAGAATGAGATCTTGCCATTTGGGACAACATGGATGGACCAAGAGCATATAATGCTAAGTGAAGTAAGACAGAGAAAGACTAATGTTATATGATTTCATTCATATGTGGAATTTAGGAAACAAAATAAATGAACAAAGATGAAAAAAGAGACAAACAAAAAAGCAGACTCAAAAAAGGAGAGAACAAATAACTGGTGATTGCCAGGTGGGTGGGGGTGAAATAGATCAAAGACATTAAGAGTATACTTATCATGATGAAAACTGAGTAACAATTAGAAGGGTTGAATCATTATGTTGTACACCTGAAACTAAGAACATTGTATGTTAATTATACTTTAATTAAAAGAAAAAAAGGATCAGAGCTAAATGGGTCTAGTTGTTCTTCCACATGCTACTTAAGACAAGGCTTCTAGAAGATCTGTACTATAAATTATGTGTGTTTTGAAAGCTCAAATTTTGAGAAGTTTTGTTTGTTTGTTTGTGTTTGTTTTGGTATCAAAATACAAAACCAGGAAACTTAAAAGCCAGAAATAGTAATGTCCTTTTTAAAATATACTAGAAACTATTTCATTTAATGCTACCTGAGCTTCAGTCATATGCTTTTACAGAACTAATTCTGCTCCTGAAAGCCTAATAAAGATACTAATGAAGACCAAACTTTTTCACAGTTGTTTTAAAAAAAAGAACAAATTTAATAAAAAGAGCCCATCCTATTTTTCCACTAAAATAGCTTCCAAGAAAAATACATATTTTAAAAATCAGGGCTTAGAACTGCTTTTCATGTGTCAAAAAGAATAAAACCCATCGCCAGTCTGAGAAATTATGTGAACTAACAGCAACTTCTATTTAGGTGGCTACCAACTAGATAAATTAATAAAAAGTGTCACATAGAGACACCTTTTGCTAAAAGAGTACAAGGAAGGACAGGGAACATCTCTGGCCCCTAAAACTCGAATTGGAAAGCCATAGCCTCTCACGTTATATTACAGTTTTCTATGTACACACTTCTTTCCCCCTAAGACAGCGAGCTTCCGGTGGGCTGGGGTATCGCCTCTTGTCCATCCTCCATCTTCGGCACCTGCCTGGTCATGATGGACAGATAGACTCTAACAGAACTCCAATATCAAGCAGAAGGGCAAGCACCAAGTTCACAGGGGCTCCAAGAGCTCCGAGCTTTAAGAAGTTAGATAGAGACCCTTGAGCTACTAGCCAAGATGGAGTAATAGAAACTGAAGATGCCCTTCCATATGAAACACCCCAAAACCTGACAAAATATATGAAAAAATAGCTTTTGTGACACTGAACATCAGAAATGAAAATGAGGGATCACTGAGAGAAATGAACAAAAAGAATGCTCCCGCTTCCTAACCTAAGAGACATCCAGACCACAGGACAGGGACAGGGGGTGGCCAGGTGAAGCCTGGTGGATTCCCCAGGTTTAGGAAATGCTGTTGAGAGTATGGGGAGATCAAGAAGGTCAGAGTTCACAGGTCAGAACAACAGAAAGGAAAGAACTACACAGAGACAAAACTCCAAGAACTCTGCCAACTCTGACCAGCACCTGCACAGGCAGACACTAGTCAGGCCTGAGGACAGAACCAATTGACAGGATCAGAGGAACAGTACCAGGTATTCAAACAAGGCCAAGAATAGTGCCTCTTCCCTCCCACCAGAGTAGAAAACCTCCAAATTCAAAGGGCATTGAATAGAAGTCTTGCCTCAGGAGCTCACCCTAGACTAACACTGCTCTAGTGATGCCTAACAAATCTTAAAAAAGCAAGACTCCCTCAAATCTCAGTGTTCCCAAGTAGCTTAACTGTGTTCCAGGGAAAAGGCCCACTAATAAAATTTAGGGAATATATAAAAATACCATGAAGGTAAAATAATAATGTCTAGCATTCAATCAAATATTATTAGGCAGAAATAGAGCAGTGGAGAGCCTAGGTGGCTCAGTTAGTTAGGCATTCAACTCTTAATGTTGACTCAAGTCAGGATCTCAAGGTTTGTGGGATCGAGTCCCACTTCAGCTCTGTCTCAACACTGCTAGCATGGAGCTTGCTTAGGATTCTCTCTCTGCCCCTCTCCCCCTGAAAAATAAAGAAAGAAACATTAAGAAAGAGAAAGAAATAGAGCAGGAAAATACACTATATTATAAACAGATCCAGAACCCACAAAGATATTAGAATGAACAGAAAAGGACATTAGTTCTTATTACTACATTCCTTAATCCTCAAAATTAAGTAGATACAAAAAAAGACCCAACTTCTAAAGATGAAAACCACAATATCTAAGATGAAAAGGTATTGGATGGGATGCAGGAGAAGTAAGATGGTGCAGAAAAAGAGATCAGTGAGCTGGAAGACACAGCAATGGAAAATATCCAAAATAAAAATAAAACACACACACACACGCACAGATTTTTTTTTAAAGGGAAAGAGCATCAGCCAATTGTGATACCACTTCAAAGCTGCAGGGAAAGAACAGTAGATTTCAGCACACTTTCACTGGACAGTGGTCCCACAGTGTAGACAGGGATGTGGTCTGGGGTCACAGATGACAGCAAAGGTAACTGTTTCTAGATGAGAGCAAACCCACAGTTCTGTACAACTAGCTCTTATTGACTAACACCTCAGATACAGGGAGAGAATGGAAAAGACCAGGGTCAAGAGATGGACGAGATGAACCACAGGCCTGTGTGCAGAGCACCGTCAGATTACACACACACGCGCGCGCGTGCATGCACACATACGTGCACACACACATGCTACTAAACACGATGCCATGCTATCCATCCCTCCCATAGGAGTACAACTAATACTTCTCACTTTGTAAATCACACTGAAGCCATTTGTTTCACAGCTTACCTTGTAAAACAGGGTTATAACAAAGAAATCAATAGGTTAAATTTACCACAATATGACATAACACACATGATGGATACAGAACAGAACTGCAGCTTTCTCCTCATTGGTTCCATTGCAGAGGAAGACGCCTTGTGACTTTATGATTTTTCTTTTCACTTGTAAAGCAGTGAAAAAAAAGCATTTGTTACCCGTTAAGTACTATACATTGATCTTTCTTTTAAATTTTTTTAATGTTTATTTTTGAGAAAGAGGGAGAGGCAGACTGCAAGCAGTGGAGGGGCAGAGAGACGGGGAGAGATGAGATCAGAAGCAGGCTCCAGGCTCTGAGCTGTCAGCACTGAGCCCGACAGGGTCTCAAACCCACGAACCATGAGATCATGACCTGAGCCGAAGTTGGACGCTTAACTGACTGAGCCACTTAGGTGCCCCCACATTGATCTTTATCTTAAACACAGAATATATGGAAATACCAGATTGGGTTTCAGAGAGAAGCCCTTAATTATGCTAATCTACTATCCTGAATCACAGAGAGAGAAATATTGAATATTAATGAGAAACAGAATAGCCTTCATACATAGCAAATAAAATTAGTTAGCCAGGCCCATCAACATGATTTAAGCCATCCTTTACAGAAAAATAGTATTCCTTCAATTAATGAGGTAACACATTTTCAAAAGCCATGAGCATGAAACCAATCAACTTCCTTAGATTTCATTCCTTTCAACAAAGAGGTAAAAATTTTACAAAGGCAGTATTTAAAAATAAAACAACACACAAATCAGACCATTAATTCCAAAACCAAAATACAGTCAAAGACATTAAGTTCCCTTTGTTTTAATGAGAAATGGAATGCTTTTCCTTAGAAACCCTAACTCTGATGGATAAACATATTATTACAAGAAACCACAAAAACCCACTGCAGCATCTGCTTTTCTATAAACACACAGAGTATCTTCTGGAAAGCAAGCCACATTGAAAGCTGAACTCCATTAAATAATCTACTCTACATTTGCTTTTCCGATCTTAGAAGAACAATAAAGCCCACAAATATTATATCCATTTTGCAACAACTTGTATAACTAAGCCAAAACTAACAAGCAGAAACCCAAATCATGTTATTTTAACTTTTTTCTAATAATATTTTGGTTTAAATAAGTTAAAAAATATTAATTTCAGCTTTCATTTCCTTTTCATAAATTCATAGTGCACAATCGCTCCTGTTGGGAGGAAGCAGCCCTGGACACTGGCTCATGCTCACTGCTCTCTCTGCTGCCCCCTCCTGCATAAATGAGACACAGGAAGCGCTTTCCCCAGATGTCAAAAATATCTCCAAGCCAGGCTAAGAGAGGGCAAAATGCAGGCTGCATTTTTTCTTTTTTAAGAAGTTTTGCATTTTGCAACAGAAATAATTTCATGTGCATCCTGAAATCTGCGCATCAGGTTTTACAAACCCGGTGACGACAAGGGAAGGCTCCTCCTCCCCCACACTTACTGTGCTCAAGTAGGAAGCAACTTAGGAATCCATTTTGTCGTGCCTGCAGCAAGCAATCTCACATCTCTGGTAAAAATACCGCTACTTTAAAAACTGGGTTCCTTTAGTCCTAGGACACAGAAGAACAATGTTCCTCACCATGGGTCAAAAGTACACATTCTTCTTATGACAGGATTCCCTTCTGTGAGGCACATATAAACTGATAGTTAAAATGTCATGATAGCTGCCTCATCATCACCACAAACTCCTATATTCCAATGAGGCAAATAACAATAACTATCAATGCTGACAATGAACTTGTAAAAGAATGGGACTACCAGAAAAATAAGTGGTTCTAAGAATGCCTGTATGTTATCAGTAACCACATATATAAACCCAAAGCACCACATAATTTTACAAATAATTATTTTCAATCTACAATAGAGAATAAATTTAAGGAACAAAAAGTAGCTGAACATGACTATGCCTTCTGGTCTATTTTTCCAAAATTCAAATGTTAGACAAGAAATTCAAAATAAATGAAGCAAAAGACATCATAAGTGCTATCCTGAAGGCCACCCAGAGCAAATAAATCCAAAGGCCTATCAGGGAAGCCTGGCTAGGTCAGTTGGAGGAGAATGTGACTCTTGATTTACCAGTTGTGAGTTCAAGCCCCATGCTGGGTGTAGAGATTACTTAAATAAATAAACTTTAAAAACATTTGCAAAGTAGCCTGTAAGATTTTTCCAAGTAAAGAATCCAACAAAACATTCCAAGTAAAGGAAATAGAACTCAGTTCCACCCTTCATCTCAAATACCCAGAAGACTCACAGAGACTCCCTAAGACAATCCCACGAAGGAGTTACACATGTAAGTCCACGCTGAATATGGTCCACCTTCACCCGACGATCAACTGAACCAGGCCAGAACTATCACTTCTGCCTACTCGAGAAGGGATGGGAGGTGCCTGCTTCAGTGATGGGAAACATCAAAAAGAACAAACTGTGGAGTACCTGTTTCTGCTCTCGACACCTGCTCGAACAAATCCTCCACTCCATCCCTCCCAGGGAAACCGTGACAAATTCAAATCTGAAGCCATTCCACCAGGTGACAGAGAACACCGTTTGCTTTCAAACACCGATTCTCTCTTCCTTAATAAGAGACCTTTGCCTTTAAATATCTATCTGTGTTACCGGGTGCCTGGGTGGCTTGGTTGGTTGAGCATCTGATTCTTGATATCTGCTCAGGTTGTGATCTTGCTGCCATAGGATCGAGCCCCATGTGGGGCTATGCAGTGAGTATGGAGCCTGGATGGGATTCGCTTTGTCCTCTCTCTGCCTCTCCCTCACGTGCATGCATGTGTTCTCTCTCGCTCTTTCTCGTCTCTCTCTCTCTCTCTCTCTCAAAATAAATAAACTGTGTGTGTGTGTGTGTGTGTGTGTGTGCGTGCATCTCTTTGTGTTAAATAGAACTGTTGTGTGAACCTAAGAGCAGCTTACTTAAAAGACACAAGGCAGGTACCCTCTTTGGCTTTTCCACCTTTCTGCCTTGTTCCTCAAGGCAGGAATAATGGGTGATGTTCCACAGCCGCTTTCAACCAGGAGGAACCTGAAAGGTGAAAGCCAGGCACTGCACAGCCAAAAGGCAGACGGAGCCAAAACCTGAGGACTTTTTTAAGCTACTCCAGCCCCAGAATTATCATCTCCAGGCTTGTTCATATGAGGGCAGAACTCCTGGGTTTACACCACTGCAGCTGGGGTTCTGTTTCTTGTGCCAAATACTAGTTCTAATAGTGCACTGGTCTTCAACGATTCTCCACCAGCCATCAGCTGTTCTAGACCCTGGAGCTTTCCAGCTTCATCTCCTGTCACCCTACTACACCACCTTTCTTAGAACACTATTCCCGACCCTACCCTAAATGCTCACTGATCAGGTTCCTCTGCCTGAAACCAGACCCCAACTCACCCGCTATGGGCTTATGGAATTCCTGGCCCCACCATGCTAAACTCAAGGTCATTCCTGTGTGGCCTTGGCTGGCCCTCCCTCTCCCGGCCCAAGTGAGGGTCTCCTGTGCTGTCTCTCTTCTCACCCTCCACCAGCATCCCATTCTCAGCTCCACCTGTTGGATTTTAATATCTGTATGTGTCTCTGTCCTCACAAATCCCTGTGCTCGAGGGCAGGAAGTGCGTCATGTTCATCTCTACTGCCTATTAGCATTCGGTATACTGCCTTGCTCATGACTTTGATGGGATGGCCAGTATTTTGATTTATAGATAATGGGTTGCAAGCCAGTCAAGTCTGAATCTGATTTATTCTGTGAAATCATTATCCTTAACCCAACCTCCTCCTCCTGTGTGCCTCCAGAACACTCTATACCTACCCCTGACTCATGGGCTGGGACTAGCTACCTACACGTGTGCTTCTCTGCTAGACTGTGAGGGCCAGACAGATGGGGACCACATACTGTCCAAGCTGGTCTCCCGACACTGAGCACTGCACCTGACTCACAACACCTGCTCGATAAATACACTGCATGGACCACACATGACTGAACACCACTGTTACAGTGGGGATACCGGTGAGTAAGATGTAGACCTTGCTTTGAGAAAGACAGTGGCTAATTCTAATCATAAAGTATGAATACACCTTCTAAGACAGATCAGGCTGGATCTGCAATCTTTAGCCTGTTTTATGGACTAGTCTCTAAATATTTTGAAATACTAAAGACAAAGGTCATCTTTTACTACCGTGTGATCTAATACATGATATTTTTTCTTTAATGAGTACTTTGAAAACCCACCCAGTAAATGTGTAGCAACAAAGAACCACTTGGAAATTACTCTGGATGCTACAAATAGAGCCAGACCATGGCTCACTGAGGTTCTTCCCTTGTGTTTCTTTTACTTTATTTCCCAACATTACAATGAATTTTGAAACCCCACCTGTTTTGTCAAGGACACCACTTTCCTAATCACTGGTCATTTTAATTATAATCTTTTAAAAATGTAAGAACAAATAATTCTTTAAAATATGCCTGTTAAAATAGAGGTTAATTTGAGATATTTTGGTCTAGATATATTTTTTGGCCTAGATATGTGATTTTCAGTTTCTTCCCAGACAAGTAACAATGTTGACTATTTTTCTTTCCTGTCCTAAAATTAATAGCAGCTAATGCCAGACTCTTTTAATGTAGAATAAAGACTTGCCCTATAGGGCAGTAACCACATAATGACTGCTGTAGTAAGGAGGAAGAATGTACTGTTTTGGGAACTAGCCCTAAAATGAGTAATCAGTGATTTCAGTCTGGGACAGAAAACACAGTGTTAATGCAGTATCTGGGAATATCACCTATGCCGATAGTATCATAGCACAGCAAAGAGTTTTACTAAGAGATTTCTAATCAAACAAAATGTCATGAGCTAATTAGAACTTTCCATGTTCAGAATAAAACTCTGGGTTGCGCATTCCTGTATCCTCTTACACAGTAACCTACATCACCTCCAGGGAGCTATTGTGATATTCAAAAATATTCCCATTTTCAAGGAAAAAAATCCCCTTTTATTTTCTCAAATTTTAAAAATAAACATACTTTATAGAATGCCTGAGAAGGCCTGATCCTCTAGAAAGAAAGAATTTTAAAAGGGAATCTCCAATGCTTCACGAAGTAGACGCAGTATCAAGAATATATACCATGGAGTGCCTGGGCGGCTCAGGTCATGATCTCGCAGTTCACGGGTTCAGGCCCTGTGTCGGGCTCTGTGCTGACAGCTCAGAGCTCGGAGCCTGCTTTGGATTCTGTGTCTCCCTCTCTCTCTGACCCTCCCCTGCTCGCGCTGTCTCTCTCTGTCCCTTAAAAATAAATAAAAAACATTAAAAAAAAAAAGAATATATACCAGTCTTATGGAAGTGTATTCATACATGATGGTATACGAATTTTGAAAACTACTCCTTGCTGCTAAATGACAAACTGCTAAAGCTCCAAACATTTGTCATGCATTTTAAAAATAGTTCACTAAACATTAATCCTATTAAACGTTAATGAAATATACCCAGTTGCCAAATTATGTTTAAAAATATACCAACTCATTAAAGAAAACAATCACATACTTAACAAAAGGACATACGTCATTTAACTCGTAGCTGAATATTTGCATTGAACTCTGGGTAGTTATTCTGGTCAGCCCCCATTTATGACATGGCCGCAGCTCAATAACCAAGTGCAAGATGGCAGCATGGGTGGGGAGTCAGCCAAGCCCAGCTGAGGCTGTAATCAAGGAGACAAGGCAAATGTGCCACTGCTGTCCAGGACTATGTCTGTATCTGTACTAGAAAACACATGCAGGGACGCCTAGGGGGCTCAGTCAGCTAAAGGACTGACTCTTGATTTCAGCTCACGTCATGAGCTCACGATTCCTGAGTTTGAGCCTCACATCAGGCTCTGTGCTAACAGTATGGAGCCTGCTTAGGATTCTGTCTCTCTCCTCATCTCACTGCCCCTTACCCCTTCTTTCCTCAAAATAAATAAAATAAATAAATGTTAAAAAATAAAAAATAAAAAACACAGGGCACCTGAGTGGGTCAGTCAGTTAAGTGTTCGACTTTGGCTCAGGTCATGATCTCGTGGTTCTTGAGTTCAAAGCCATGTCAGGCACTGTGCTGACAGCTCAGAGCCTGGAGTCTGCTTCAGAGTCTGTGTCTCCCTCTTTCTCTGCCCCTCCCCTCATCACACTCTGTGTCTCTCGCTCTCTCTTTCTCAAAAATAAACATTTTTTAGATTAAAAAAAAAATAAAAATAAAGCACATAATACAAAATATAGCGATTATCAACTTTAGGCAAATCCTGTGGCTCCCAAATGAGGCATAATTTAACTCTACAAACCATCAAGCCAGGCGCCCCAAGGCAGTCTGCATTTTTGTGTGTTGGTTTTATTAGGTCTTTTGGACTTAATCTACTACCTGTATAAAACAATAAAAATGCACAAAAATGCAGACTGCCTTGGGGCGCCTGGCTTGATCTCAGAGTCTTAAGTTTGAGCTCCATGTTGGGTATAGAGATGACTTAAAAAAAAAAAAAAAAAAAAAAACCTCTTTAAAAATGCATGGCTACCAAATTTTCCCAGTTGGTTTTCTTCTGAGATACGGAAGATGTTATATAGGAACTATCACAGCCCCACACCTCCAGCACCAAAGGTTGGAACTAATTCTCCATCTGGTACCATCAGCTTCTGTTTCTGTCAGTGCCTCACACTTATCAGGTCATCTCTGCCATCCCAGTCACTGTCTCCCATCACTGTGCTCATCTATAAATATGTTACATTTTCTTTTTCACCTCTCCATTTAAAGTCCTTTTCAGAATAAATTTTTATTTGTATATAACTCACTGCTTGATACCATGCCTTGTGAATAACAGTCAAGAAATATTTGTTGAATTAGTGATAAATCCCTCCACTACTACCATGATGAAAGCACCACTCAGTTCCAGTAAGTGAAAAAAACCTGTATTCTAGTCTTAGTACTGTTACAAACTGATTACTGATTTGCAGCAAGTCACTAACTTCTACAGGTTTTAGTTTCCTCATCAGTAAAGTAAATATGAAATTAAAAAACTTTCTGCAATAAAAGTCTATAACTATATGTATGGATTTTTAAAAAAGAATACACCAACTGAGTCGGTGTCTACAATTATCTGAAGGTAATTAAAGAAATTGCTACTCTGACTGGTGTGAGGTGGTATCTCAGTGTGGTTTTGATTTGTGTTTCCCTGATGATGAGTGATGTTGAGCATCGTTTCATGTGCCTGTAGGCCATCTGGATGTCCTCTTTGGAGAAGTGTCTGTTCATGTCTTCTGCCCATTTCTTCACTGGGTTATTTGTTTTGTGGTGTGAAGTTTGGTGAGTTCCTTGTAGATTTTAGATACTAGCCCTTTATCTGATATGTCATTTGCAACTATCTTTTCCCATTCTATTGGTTGCCTATTAATTTTCGTGATTGTTTCCTTTGCAGTGCAGAAGCTTTTTATCTTGATGAGGTTCCAGTAGTTCATTTTTGCTTTCATTTCCCTTGCCTTTGGGGATGTGTCGAGTAGAAGATTGCTGTGGTGGAGGTCTAGGAGGTTTTTTCCTACTTTCTCCTCGAGGGTTTTGATGGTTTCCTGTCTCACATTCAGGTCCTTCAGCCATTTTGAGTTAACTTTTGTGTATGGTGTAAGAAAGTGGTCTAGTTTCATTCTTCTGCATGTTGCTGTCCAGTTCTCCCAGCACCACCTGCTAAAGAGGCAGTCTTTTTTCCCATCGGATACTCTTTCCTGCTTTGTCAAAAACTAATTGGCTGTACATTCG
>NC_043702.1:113917764-113966990 GCF_006229205.1 Suricata suricatta
CCTCCTCTTTTTTTGGTGGTGGGGGTGGTTATGTTTAAATGAAGTTGCTTTTACAGCACCAAAGACTTAATCATCCATTTTCCTATATAAAAGGTAGCTACTTTTTTGCATGGACCTCAAGTATACTGTAGTATAGAGGTGGAATTTAAGGATAGGTATTAAGCAGGCTGAGTTTTAGCTTATGGGCAAGTAATAAATTGTATCATGTATCTTGAATGTATCATAGATAAGCTGCTATATAACGATTGCCACTTCAGATAGCTGTGAAATTAGGTGACTAACTAGTTGTTATTTAACCTTCTAATTTCTGTATAAGTTTAATTACATGAAATAGAAGTTGGTGTTTTGATTTTTTATTTTGCTTTTCTGTTTGGAGTGTCATTGTAACTACTGTATTGTAAATGATGGAAAATAATTGCATATGTTAAAAAAAATAAATTGTGTTATATTCAAAAAAAAAGAAAGAAACTGCTGAAAAATGCTGAGGGGCACCTGAATGGCTCAGTCAATTAATCATCTGACTTCAGCTCAGGACATGATCTCACAGTTCATGGGTTGGAGCCCTGCGTCGGGCTCTATGCTGACAGCTCAGAGCTTGGACCCTGCTTCAGATTCTGTGTCTCCCTTTCTCTCTGCCCCTCCCCTGCTTGTACACCATCCTCTCTCTCAAAAATAAACAAACATTAAGAAGTGGTGACAGGCACCCCAAACAATAAACAAATAAATACCCGTATGTGGTCTGAAACTTAGATGACCAGAGAAAAGAAAACAACAAAAAAACCCAGTTCTGTAATCTGAAAGGTAGTGACTGGTACCTGGGGCTGGCTCAGCCAGAAAAACATGGGACACTCTGTGGCCTGCAGCCGGGGGGGGGGGGGGCACCGGTCAGCAGTTCTCCAGGGGAGTGCTACTGTTCCTCAAGGTGATTCTGGGGTGTTAGTTATCACCGCGGCTCTGGTCAGCCTGGCACCAGGCATGCCGCAGAGAACAGTCTTGGCAGACAAAGAATTATTCTGCATCCTATAAGTCTTTCTAATGTCCCAACAAGCTGTTCCTGTAGATGCACAATTCCTATTTGTAATTATTTAAATTTAGAACCCAGCTCCTCATAACTTATAGACACAAAGTATTGCTCCAACATTTTAATATATATTGAATTTTCAAAGATTGCAACTTCCCTGAATGTAAGTGGAAGAAGGGTTATACTTTGTTTTGTCTGGAACTATACGAAGACTTGTTCGCCATTTTGGAAAACATGTCACCAACTCCCGGTGTTTAAGTTACTAATATAACACATCTGTACCAAAGTACAGATGTTACATTTACACCACAGGGATGGAGATGACATCGTAGATGTAGCTGTTACATATCCGGTGATCCTGTGTGCTGGTGTCTACACTTAGTTAGGCCTTATTTCAAAGTTTCAAATACAAAGAAGAACCTTTGCCAATATTTGGTTGAATGCTATCTTACTTTCCTTAAGCCAAACTTCCTTATTACAAGTAGGTTCAAACATCCAATTACTTCATTACGTGTCCTAGAACAGTCATGAGCAAGAATTTACACAAATGAATTGATAGTTATCTTTATTTTTTTATTTAAATTACAATTCTAGTATTCTTTTACGTTCAAAATTGTGGGTGTGGGTATTTATATAATCTATCCATTTCCTTCCAGAAATAAAGGGGAACATTCTAAACTATGTTGTAAAGGGGCAAAAGTGTATCTCACAGGGTTGGTAAGTACTACGCTAGCTGCATCAGAGAAAGGCTAGAGCGGATTCTGATATTCCCAGAGAGAAAGACAAAGGGCAAAAGTATCAAACACTGACACGAGCCCTGAAAGAGCAAATGCCACCTGGTCATGCCCAGCAGAGGGAAACGCTAAGAGATCAGCGCAGCACTGGACCCAAACGGCAGCTTCCCCAGCTGGGTCAGGTGCAGCCCATCTGCACCAGCGGTGGCATGAGCTCTTCTGTCAACACGTGCATATTCCGTAAGCCCAGGTACATCCAGAAACACTGCGGGGCGAAGGTTCTCTATTGGAAAGCATTCGACAAAAGACAGCTGGGAAATCCTCGAGCTGTAGTACTCTATTTTGTGCTTTATTTTGTTTCTAAAGAGCTAACTTCTAAACTATACTAATCCATAAACTCACTGAGGTGAGGCAGAGACACAAAAGAGACAGGAGTAGGGAGGAGAAGACGTCGTTAAAGTGGATGCATATACAGAGTATTGTAATTTCTATGATCAACCTTACATTTCATTAGTATTAGCATTAAGGACTCATTTTTCATTATCACCAAGTTGCACTACACATGGCAAGGGTAGAAATGTAGACACAAAGCAAAGCCCTATTTGGTAGAATTAATAATATTAATAATCAAATACCTTCAACTCTTTGTTCAAAATGTCATCTTAGTGAGACCTAAGGTGACTCCTTATTTAAAACTACAAACTAGGGGCACCTGGGTGGCTCCATTGGTTAAGCATCTGACTTCAGCTCAGGTTGTGATGTCACGGTTCATGAGTTTGAGCCCCGCATTGGGTTCTGTGCTGTCAGCATATAACCCATTTCAGATCCTGTCTCTCTTGCTCTCTGGCCTTCCCCCACTCACGTGCATGTGCATACATGTGTTCTCTCTCTCTCTCAAAAATAAATAAACATAAAAAAAATAAAACTACAATCTATTCCAGAATCCTACACTCCTTAATCCCTATATGAGGCTCAACATAGTCCCATAGATCTGATCAATTTCTATCCTGCTACATAATTTACTTTATTTATTATGGCTGTTGCTGCCTCTTTACTAGAATATAAGCTCCATGAGGGGAGGAACCTTTGCCTCTTTGGTTCACCTTACATCCAAGTATCTAGAACAGTGCCTGGAACATGGGTGGCATCCAATACATATCTGTGGAATGAAAACATCACCTTGCATTTTCTGAATGCCTTCTATGTGTGGAACACATTAAGAGGTTACAAAGAGGAATCTTATTTAATCCTTACTAAAAAAAAAAGCCTCTGACATAAAATTATATTTATATTATATTATATTATTAATTGCCAAGATAAGTGGAATTTAGAGAAATTTAGAAAGTTGTTCAATACGGTACAGTCAGTGGAGCCAGTGTTCAAGTCAAGCCCAGGTAATCTGACCTGAAATCCTATCCTACAATGAACCCAATGGACCTTAGTAGAGCTCAGACACTGTCTTTCTCCCCTTAGGAGATGAAAGAAGTCTCTGGATTAGTGAGCCTCAATGTTTATCCCATGTTTGTTCACTGAGGCCCTGAGCAAAATACATATTATGTAAAATAATACCTTAATTTATCTGTATTACTAACTACCTCAATTTGGGGGTCATGAAAGGTTTTGCAGGTAATTGTTAACATAACACCTTTAAAACAAAGAAAGACCTGCACCTAAACATTCCTGGAGAAAAAAGGAAATCTATTCACCAAATGCAGTAAAATGGAAATGAGGAACAGAGCAGAGCATGGCTGATCTCGACTTCCCAAATTGACATTTTATATTTTCTCATTTGGTCAAACTATCTTTGAGGGACTCACCTTTTGACACTCAGTGCCATTTCCTTTTGGCCCCAGCATCTTCTGCTGTACACTCACTGTTCACACTAGACCACAGGGAACAATGACGGTCTGTAGCTTTTACTTTGCCATTTAATCAAAGCTGAATAAAGCACTTGTGCGGATAAGGAAAGAGAAATGTGTTGAGGGGCTCACTGGAGGTTACGTGAAGAGTTGGCAGGAAAGGACTCATCTGCACTAAGACGAGTGATTTCTCCACCAGGAATGAGGAAGTTCTGAACACGTTTCTACTTTTTTAGGACCGGAAGTTGAGATAACAATTCCACAGCACGTGTTAGCCTGCTTCAAGGTCTCTGTCTCCCTCTCTCTCTCTGCCCCTTGCTGGTGGGGCGCACACCATCAGTTTCTCAATACGTAAATAACCATGAGATCATAGCAGAAAATACTTTTCAAACACGGCCTTCCCCAAACTACCTTAGGTATATTAAAACTCATGGTTCTGGTAAGTCAAACATACCACTGTGGATACAACTACTCAAATTTAAAGGCAGAGACATGGAAACTGAGGACAGGCTTAGGTGCCACAATCCGGGCAGCAAGGACAGAGCATTTCTAGAGTGCGAGTCCTTCAGCCACAGGTGACAACAAGGCATGGGCAGAGTGACTTCGTACTGTTCGGTTTTCTAACACCACAGGATTCATCCAAGTTATCAATGGGTGGAGTCCATCACATGGGGAGGCTATAATTTAGGATTAAAACTTTAATACTTAACATACAGACAAAATTTATCCCCAAATCCTTAGGCTTCTCTGCCCGTCCATGTACTATTTCCCAGACCTCCGTACCTTCAGTGTTACAAACAGAGGTAGAATTCTCTCAAACTGAGGTTATCATTCAGGTACTGTACCAATTTTATAACCCTCAAAACCTGAAAATTTAGGGGTGCCTGGGTGGCTCAGTTGGTTATGTGTCTGACTTTAGCTCAGGTCATGATCTCATAGTTCATGAGTTCAAGACCCATCTGCACTGGCAGTGAGAGGCCTGCTTGGGATACTCACTCTCTCTCTTCTCCTCTCTCTCTCTCTCTCCCTCTGCCCTTCCCTACTTTCTCTCTCTCTCTCTCTCAAAATAAATAAATACTTTTTTTAAAAACATGAAAAATTAGAATTACAAAACACATAATGCACAGTGGCTGTGTCCCACATGAAGACCAATTTATGCTAAAGTACAGATTCTTATAGTGACTGCCTTTTAAAATACAAAAATACATCACTCAAAAAAAATTACAACCTATATTTGTTATTTGAAAAGAGGTTATAAACTTTAGGTAAAAAGTGCATTTTTGTTTTAAAAATCCAATTTTTACTCTGCTTGGATAGCAGAGAATTTTAATCTCTTCCCAATCCCAAGAAGAAAAGGCTACCTAGATTAGAAGTAGTAGTTATGTGCCACTCGCTGCACTTCACATGGCTCTGACCTTGCTGAAGGAGCCCAACTCTGCATTTCTGTTTCTCCTGCCACAACTACTGCAGTGGCCTGATGGTTGGACTCCTTCCCTCCAGCGTCTTGACTTTCTAGTCTATTATAGACGCTATTATCAGAATTACCTTATGAAATCATCATAATCATGCTATTCTCCTGCTTATGAACTTTAAATTACTCCCTATTTACTACTGAATAAAGTCCAATTTATGTACCAGAACATCCAAGAAACCCCACAATCGAAGCCTGCCTCACCTTTCCAATCTCCCATCTCAAAACCAAGTTCCACCTGCCCAGGCTCCAAGGACAAGAACGCACCAAGTCCCCTCCACGGGTCTAGGACTCTGCTCACATGACTCCCTCAGTCCCTCCACTTAGCAGCCATGGACATGTAATTCAACCTTCTTCCACACGTGACCTATTTTATTTCACAAAGATACCCTCAGTACTCATACTCAATTGTTCCTTCCTTTGCATTCCCAGCACACAAGTTTTATCTCTAGAACGACACGGATTTTATTATGATTAGTATCATAGGTAGTTCTCTGCACTGTCCTCTTTCCTGCTACTATGAGACCAAAGACTCCATCTTGTTTAACTCCAGATGACCCAAAGTACCTAACAAAGAACAATATACATGATGTGTTCACAGTCAAAGTTTGCTGAATTGAAGAATAAATGAGTCATGCAATCAACCACTCAATCAGTAAGAAAGGGAAAAGGCAAAGCTTTGAGACAAAGATGGGGTTTTGAGCACCTGCACTTACTTATGTTATCATCATCATGGGTTTCTCAGGATACAAGATAAACAGACCAAAATTGTGTGTGTGTGTGTGTGTGTGTGTGTGTGTGTGTGTGTGTCTAAACACATGCACACAGGCATATATATACAAAAACACATGGACACCTTAAATCTAGTATTCAATACTGTTTTTACTTGCTCAAAAAATGAAATGCTTCATTGTAAATCTACTAAAATATGTATAGAGGGGCGCCTGGGTGGTTCAGTCGGTTAAGCCTCCGACTTCGGCTCAGGTCAGATCTCACGTTCGTGGGTTCGAGCCCCGCGTCAGGCTCTGTGCTGATGGCTAGCTCAGAGCCCGGAGCCTGCTTCCAGTTCTGTGTCTCCTTCTCTCTCTGACCCTCTCCCTCTCATGCTCTGTTTCTCCTGTATCAAAAATTAACAAAACATTTAAAAAAATTTTTTAAATAAAAAATAAAAAATAAAAAAATAAATTAAAAAAATAAATAAAATATGTATAGAACTAGTATGATGAAAACTACAAAATGTTGATGAAAGAAATCACATAAGGTCTAAATAAATAAAGCAACACATCATGTTCATGGATTGGAAGACTCACCATACACAGTAAAAACACAAACTTTCCCCAAATTAATACGCAACTTCAGTGGGGGCACCTCAGTGGCTCAATCAGTCGAGCATGTATGTAACTCTTGATTTTGACTCAGGTCATGGTCCCAGGGTCATGGGATCGAGCCCCACATTGGATTCTGCAGCAAGCATGGACCTTGCTTGAGATATTCTCATTCATTCTCTCTCTCTCTCTCTCTCTCTCTCTCTCTCTCTCTCTCTCTCCTCTGTCTTCCCTCTCCCTCTCTCTCAAAATTAAAAAAAAAATTAAATCAAAGGGGTACCTGGGTGGCTCAGTTGGTTAAGTGTCCAACTTCAGCTCAGGTCATGATCTCATGGTTTATGAGTTTGAGCCCCACATCAGGCTCTGTGCTGACATTGCAGAGCCCAGTTTGGAGCCTGTCTCCATCTCTTTCTGCCATTCCTCCACATGCTCACTCACTCTCTCTCTCTCTCTCTCTCTCAAAAATAAATATATTTTAATGAATTAAATTTAATTTTAAAAAATCAAAAAATTTATAGATACAAGTTTAATGTAATTACCATTTGAATCCCAGCAACAATTGTTTTAGATATACACAAGATTATGCTAAAATTTATTTGACAGTAAAAGGAACCAGAATAGCTAAAACAATTGGGAAAAAGAATAAAGAAAGAGGCATCAGTCTACTTGATTTCAGGATATTACACAGCAATGTGATCAAGACTGTATGGTATTAGTAGAGGGATAGACACATAGAACAATGAAACAGAACACAGAGTCCAGAAATAATGGTAAAATCCTTTGGCTCTAGGACCAGGCAAAGAGCTAGTAGACTCAACATGAAAAGCACTGTCCAGAAAAAGAAAATATTGATAAACTGGACTTCATCAAAATTTAAAAGTTTTAGTCTGCATAAGACCAGCTAATAGGATGACAAGTCAAATTACAGACTGGAATACACCATTTGCAAACCATGCATCTGATAAAGGACCAGTATCTAGGATATATAAAGAACTCTCAAAACTCAACAGTTTGAACAACATGAACATTCGATTTAAAACATAACAGGTAACTTTCCCAAAGTATGTCATTTAAATCACCTCAGCTGGCCTGACTGAGGAAAAGGAGAGTGTCATGAGCACCCACTCCTACGCTCTCAGAGCTCCTGAAAAGGACAGCTGGTCCAATTCGCACCAAGTCTGGAAAGGAGGAGAATGTTTTCCATAGCAGATCTCTATACTTTAGTAAATGGAGAAACCAAAAAGGAAGTTTATTTTTTAAACCAAAATAAGCCTTTTTTCCAAAGGCTGAATGTTAATAAACTTGCTATCTGATGATAATATCTCATTGTCCTTTCAGTGGTTTTCAGTTTTGTCTGTCGTACTTGAGAATGTACAAGAAAAGGAGCGCCTGGGAGGCCCCCCGTTATGGCCGCAGGCCTCCCCAAAACAGCCCTATGGTTCCAGGCTCACACCATCACTACTGGCAGCAGCTACTGAAGAGCGCTGTGGCTTTATCAGGGGCAGCAGGCAAACCTCTTTAAAAACGTAGAACCTTCTCTCTCTTTCATGAACATATTTTTTAAAAAAGCACCAAAGAGAAAGAGGGAGAGCAATAACCTAACTGCTATCAAAATAATGCTTGGAAATATTTCACTATCCTAATTACAGCCAAGTGAGGTTAGCAACTGCTGCTGTAGCTATTATTATTATTATTATTATTATCATCATTATTATTATTATTAAAATTGTACCCTAACTTAAGTTTTCATTTTAAACTCTAGCATTAAACTCTGGCCATTGATAAGCTAATGGTTCTTCAAGAAGAACATACTATTTTTATGATTAGCTATTTAAAAATGCATGATATTTGTACCAAAAGAACCCATTTCCATATACAGGCAAAGATGGCCCTGAGGAAAGGAGCAGCGAACCTTCAGATAAAATGATATTTTAATCTTTACAAACCACAGTTCCTACCTAGCTTCATGAGCATGACAGTTCACTTTGTCACTTGCTGCATTACATTAAGAAAAATGCTTTTATTTTCCCATCTTTCCCTCTGGAAGTGGCATATGACTGCCATTTCAAGAGGAATAGCCTTTACTAGAAAATACTTCTTTCTTTTAGAAATAATAACTCCAAAGGTATATTCCAACCTAAACTCCATTTTCTTAATATTTTACATTGGGGATTTGCATATAAAACACTTCATAAACATATGTGATTTCACCTCAGCTAGATTATTTATATAGTTTATAAATAATCTAGATAACATAAATTTTGTAGGCAAAATTTAAATTCCACATCTATATATATTTATACTAAAATATAATATAATTTTCATAAGATAAATTAACAAATACTATTTATATGCCCCTTGCAGTTCCACTAGCATGCTTCAGGACCCATGAACCCTTTGAAATTACACATAAATTCTACACAGGTGTTTATATGTGCTTAGCTTTTAACAGATTCTCAAAAGTATCTATGAGCCAAAAAAAGGAAGAATCCACTGGCTTTTTCTCAAATGGCCATCATATTATTTACCTACAAGTAGCATTCTGCAAGGGGGACCGAACACCCTCTGACTTTCCAGGGCTTAGGTAACTCTAGCTTTCCATTTACTCCTTCACATCTATGCAATTGGAATGGGTCTACCAGACATTCTTTTTCCTCCCACTCCTTTTTATTGACTCATTTTTAATTTCCACTCGAGCACCAAATAACAACTACTTTTAGCGGATGCTTGTTTGCATGTTAATCCAATCTAAAGATTATATTCCTTAAAAAATGTTCAGTCAAACCACAGAAACAAAGCGGGCACATCTGCCAGAGGGGCTACTGTCTGGCCTCCTGGCTAGTGCTCAGGTGGGCAGGAGGAACTAGAGATGCAAGAGAGCTTCTCCGACTCAAAACTGTCACAGTATTTAGTGCACAGAAACGACTAGGGTTTCAAACTCCAATATGCTCATACGAACTAAAAGGGTAAATCTTCCACCTGGATAGGCTGAAGAGCAACAATGGATCAGTTGGCTTTTCGGTCGGAACCTGTTTAATGAGGTCTGTCTACACTGCTTCTCCGTAGGCTACGTAGAGTGAGGGCCTTTATCCTATTCATTCTTTGGTATCTAGTATTAGATATATTAATTCTAATAGTTTTGATTAATTAATACTGTGTGACCTGATTAAATTCTGTAATTTGAACTGTCAAAAGCGATCCCAATCTGGACAGCTTTAATGTGCTCTAAAAATGATGGAGGGTCATAAATAAAACGAGCCATCTTCAAGATGTGTGGCAAAATCATCCAGAGAACCATCATTTTCAGTCACACTCCTTAAGTCATTTCATAACAAATCAATGCTAATAAACAAAGGAGTAATTGGGCAAAGACTATAAACTTGCTTGAAATATAGACAGTGATTCCAGTATCAATCATCCTAAAGCTTCTTAATTAAAATGAATGTAGCAATCATCACCAAAGAGATCTAGATAGAGATAGAGATCTACACATACAGAAAATGAACAGGAATACACAGTTGAAATTCTTTGCACGTTGAAGCCAAAATGAAATTTTAAATAAAAGAGAAGCACATAAAATCATACAAACAGAAGGAATTTCTAGGGGTCACCTATTTGTCATTCAAAGTATCTTAAAGGTCTCTAGGATTATAAAATACTTTGTTAGGTGTAAAACTTTCCAAAACCATCCTCTGTTTTAGGCAAACAGGAAAGAAAACTGAGCGAGAAAAGAAGAGGGTCCTCCAGTCTGGAAAGGCCCACTGAGAAAAACACTTGGGCACATCAGATCCGAGGTGCAGGTCCTGGATTCCTGATCAGTCATCTCGAACACGTGAGGAGCTGCATGTGCTCCCAAATTCCCAGGCAACACACGGTCCCACAGACCAGATGCGGTTAACATCCTTATACGGAAGCTTAAAGCTCAGACCAAGGGCGCCTGGGTGGCTCAGTTGGTTAAGCCTCCGGCTTCAGCTCAGGTCAGATCTCACGTTCGTGGGTTCGAGCCCCGCGATGGGCTCTGTGCAGTCAGCTAGCTCAGAGCCTGGAGTCTGCTTTCGGTTCTGTGTCTCCTTCTCTCTCTGCCCCTCCCCCTCTCATGCTCTGTCTCTCTCTGTATCAAAAAAAAATTAAAAAAAAAAAAAGCTCAGAGCAAGCCTTACAAATATGTAGATCTTCTTGATTTGCAGTCTCTATCCTGCAATAGCATAGCCATCCAGATGAGCAGCACATCTTCAGAGTTCAGTTTGATATCCACTATTAATTATCAAGTCCAAAGGTATACATTCCTCATGCTCAGATCTGAATGTTGAAAGAAAGGTATACACTTTAGACACCTTGGGAAAGAGCCTAGAGACAGTACAGAAGAATGAATCTCACATTGTCTCCAATCCTGCTTTGAGACAGACTCTTCGTTGTTTTTGGACACTTTACAGAGAGGAAACGGTGGCTGTGCAATGGCACTACATACATACATACATACATACATACATACGTACAAAATGGCACAGAAGAGGAGCCATGTAAGTGGGGCTTCAGAGCACCTGGGGGTTGAAGAGAAGAGATGGGAAGGAGGCTAGGATAAAGAACTTGAGCTCTGCAGATCAGGCAGAATGAGCATAACAACTGGTGGGCAATTTTAAGGGAATACAATTTTTCTAAATGAATGATTTACTGAAAGTACGAACCAGCAAAGGAACCAGTGAACAAATACGTGAATAACTAAGTGAAGAGTGAGTCTATAAAAGAATGCGGTAGATGAGAGATTGGAACAAAGATGTAAATAGGCCTAGATGCCAAGCGATGAGTCCTAAAGAATGGATGAGAAAGGCACACCTTAGAGGTGTGCAGTACACAGTCTGACCAACTGTACAAAGAACCTTGCCTAAAAGCAATGAGCATTCATTTAAAGTCTTTATAACTAGAAAGTAAGTGCTTGAGGAAGATTAATCAGGAAGCAGTAGGTGAAACATAAGCCACAGGAGCCTTCTAACACAGGAACTTACAACTAAGCTAGAAGTCCTCCAGGAACCATAAACTAAATCACTGTTCTAACTATAGAAGACCAATGTAAGATATGTACATAATAACTAAAATTTGGGGTGTAATGATCTTCTTACAAATTGAGACACAATTCACATACCAAAACATCTATGCTTTTATGATATACAATTCAGTGGTTCCTAGAATAGTCACAAAGCAGTACAAACATTGCCACTAATTCCAGAACACTTCATCACTTCGTCAAAATAGACCTTGTACCTATCAACTCTCACTCACCACACTCCCCCTCTTCCAACTATGACATTAATAGTCTTCAATCTTAATATGGATTTCTCTTTTTCTAGATCTCCCCAAAATGCATATATGGAAATCTGCATACAGCACAGTCTCAGTAGAAGATAAATGGTTATTTACTAAAACAAAACAAAACAAAACAAAAAACCAACACCAACAACAACAAAAAATAATAATGATAAACTTCCAAACTCAGGAAGTATCAAAGAAGACGATTTTCTTTTCTACCTGCTTGATGTGGTGGCATTTTTACTCTCCCTTGGAAAGTAGCAATTTTCAAGGTTCATGAAGGTTTTTAAAGTATCACCTGGTTTCTCAATTGCAAAAGTTTGAGAGTTTTTTTCCCCTCCCCTTTGGATATCATAACAACTTAAATATAGTGGCCAGACCCAAAGATGGTAAAAGTAGACAGTGCACAACTAATCACAAACTTCAGCACCGATAGCCTTAGATCATGATCGATTGTTCTCAGGCCGCAGAGGAGGAGTGAAGTTCCAGAGATAAACAGGTAGTTCTCTGCAGGTCCCCACATGGAAGTAACAGCTTATAAAGTTCAGTTGATTTCTGTTTCAATTTCAAGTAAGAATATACAGCCATTAAATTTTGTATATAACTCTGCTATAGGGTTTGGGATTCTTTGGTATTTGGCAGCACATTTTTTTCCATTTTTTATTTTTTTAATATACTTTATTGTCAAGTTGGTTTCCATATTAAAAATTTTTAATGTTTATTTATTCTTGAGAGAGACGGGGGGAGGAGGGGCAGAGAGCGAGGGAGACACAGAATCCGAAGCAGGCTCTAGGCTCTGAGCTGTCAGCACAGAGCCCAACGCGGGTCTCAAACTCATGAACCAGAAGATCATGACCTGAGCCGAAGTCAGACACTCAACTAAGCCCCGGAGCCTGCTTCAGATTGTGTGTGTGTGTGTGTGTATCTCTCTCTCTCTCTCTGCCCCTCTCGTGCTCATACTCTTTCTCTCTCTCTCTCAAAAATAACATTAAAATATTTTATTTTAAAAAAGCAAATCTCCAACATTTCTGATATTATTATTGCTTGGATTTTAGAAGACATCTCATTTGGATTTATAGTCCTCTCTGCCCCTGCACACACACAATTTTTCTCCCCGTATTCATCTAAAACTACAAAATACCGTTTTTAAAAGGAAGCTATCCATCAAGTTAACGAGATCAGTCTGAACGAAAATGATTGTGGCCCTTCTTTTCCCCATTACAGGACAACAACCCAAGAGACTAAATTTACAAACAGAACAGATATTGTACACGGTCCTTGTCTTTTACACCCCCTCACCCCTCAGGGCTACATTCTGAGGACCAAAACATATTCACACTCGGCCTCCAAAAGATATAGGTACGGATACAGTTGTTTTATTATTTGGCTTCTAAGATTTAAAAACAAACAACCTACAATCCCAAATTAAAAAATATAAAGAATATGTTTAAGCCAGTTTACCTTTTCCTAGCAACTATTTTAAAATATCTGTTTTCTTTTTTAAAAGTTTAAATGCCTAAATTTCTTTGAACTGCTCTCCATAGACAGGTACAGGTGAAAACTCTTTTCTGAAGGGTTCAGGCCTTTCAAGTTTGTTGGGCAAAATCTAATCCCTTTTGTGTCCCCTACGCAATGGAGGACTTTGCAGGGTTACAGCGCGGGCAGACAACGATGGCTTTACAGGCACTGCCATCACAAAGCCTCAGCCTGAGCCCTTCTAAATGCGGTTTCCTCTTCCCCTCTCCCAATGCCCGCTCACCCTGAGGCGATCTGCCATCAATAATTCAGGATCAGCTAAAGGAGCAGGCTCCCATCAGTACGGAAAATGGCAAAAGTCACAGCAGGTTCCAGAGGACTGACTGGGTATTATTATATTAATATCTGACTTAACTACCTCCGAAAATTTAATTTTTCATAGACCAAACACCTAAAATTAACCTTTTGACCTTATGTTTATAAAAGATCCTTCCCAAAGGAAAAAAAGTATTTAAGAAGCACTTTTAATAAAAGCAGGAGGCTAAAATGAGTATTTCAGTATCTAGGAGATTTGTTATGATCAGACAGAAAATCAGAATTAGAACTTAGTTTACCTTCCATCTACCTAAAAATTCTTAATTATTTTTCACACCTTTAATGGCTATTTTCAAGAGCATGTTATAGGGGCTTTAAAGGACACTTTCATTTTTCAACTGCTAATTCACCATATTCAAGAAAAGGAATTTCGAGTATTCTGCACCCTACTTCTCCTTCTTAGCACTTCCCCTTGTCCACTAATAGCGAAACGAGCAAGCCGCATAAGAGCAGCTGATTATGAAACATATTTCTTAAACAGAAATGATAAATTCCGATTTTCTGATTACCCATCTATGTCTTTAAATTCAAAATTCTTGTTAGGTGTCGATGTTGCACAGAAAATCTAAGATCGTTAACAATGCTGGATTGTAGAAGACCTTCATGATAGGTTTATTTCCCCAATTTTGTTTTATTCAAGCTGATGTTCAACAGAATTTAAATTTTTAGCATTCCCTGAGGGGAGAAGCAGCCAAGAATCTTGCTAGAAAGTAAGGAGTGGCTGATCAAGGCTTTTAAATATGCCACGGAGAATCCTCATAAAGATACAGGAGAGTCAGTCGGTTTTAATTCATTTTTCAGTGACATAGCTCCCCCTCTTTCATTAAGCCCTGAGAGGCTTTCCATTACTTACTGGTTGATCAGAAGACAAATATATGAATGGATAAAGCATTTTTAAATTACATATGAATAGTGTCTAAAGACAAGATCTCTTCTAAAACAGAAGAAGGAAGATTGCACGAACATATGAAATAGGAAGATGTGCCAGCAACGGCCAGTGAGGTACCAGTACAGGATGCTTCCGCAAACACTTAGTGAACTGGGAAGAGAGTGGGCTCCGGAGATTGGGAGCAGGAGCTTCAACTCCAGCTCCACTGCTCTGACATGTATCATTCTGGGAAAGAAACTTTGCCCTTAGCCTCAGTTTCCCCATCTAGAAAATTATTAAAGGCCGTCATCTTGCAAAAGTGCTTTGAGACCAAGAAAGAATATAACTCATGAAAAAAACTTAACACATTGTCTAGCAGACCACACAGCTCAGTAAAGGTTAGCTGTCCTTATCAATACTAGCATTGGCAGCAGCTGCGCAGAGGAAAACCAAGGGGCGATGGCCAGAACGCCGTGCACACCCATCACCCTCACCCAACAGACTGCTCCATGGTGGGTTACTTCCCTTTTGACCAAAGCTGATGCTTTTAAGCAGCCTATTTTTTGTTTTTGTTTTTTGGGTTTTTTTATTCCAACCACTTGGAAGAAAATGCTTTTTAAATGCACATCATGGTGCCTGGCTGAACAGGGTGGAGAGTCCTTTCCTTGGAAATTCAGCACCATGTTGAAGACCAACAATTACTGTCCTGTGTCACCTATGACAGAACAGAAGGGCTGCCAGGGTCCAGGAAGCCTTCAGGTGGCCTATCCATTCAACTGCCAGGCTCGTCTTGGAGCTGGTGACTTTTGGAAAATGCAATCTTGATCATTTGGGGGAACTAACTCTCCCAGGGCCACATGCAGCTAACGGGCCAGGGGACCATCACCTGAACTCTGGGGTGTCTGGCTTGAGAATCAATGCTCCTCCCATACTCCACACTGTCCTCGGTGGTCTCCCCGTGCAGGCGACACACACAGCACCGGAAACGCTGCAACAAGCTATCGGGATATGAACTCCATTTGACTACGTGTTTGACAAGGTCACGGGACACAGCTACAATAAAAGCTAATATTAAAATGAAGACACACGATTGTTTCTCCAATTTTGTCTTTTTTTGTGTTGCTATTCAAAGGAATCTGAATTTCTTATGCATACCCGGATTTGGGGGGGTTGGGATGTGATACACCACATAAACACATAGTTTTTCATGGTTATATAATGGCCCTCCACTAAGCATCTGGAAAGCCTGCTGTCCACTGGAAAGAAGCTGACCAGCTGGGACATTTCTATAATTTCTCCCTGTCGCTGTTCTCAGCTGTCCTTCACAGCGGTGTGACTAACAGCAGCAACAATGGCTTGTGTCTATCAAATGTGTCCAGCATGCCAGGGGCTGTGATGGGTCCTCTACACACTCACAGCCTTCCAGAATGCCCTCAGAATTTACCAACGCTCCCAGCCTTCCCAATTGCCCTCAGAGTTTACCAAGTGAATGGTTAACATGCCACTAAAAATCCACATTTAAACTTACTAAACAATCCAGAATTTCTGAACCAATGTAAAAACACTGAAAAATCTACATTTATGATTAGGAGCTATACCTCCTGGATTCAAGGGCAAAGAGTACCGGTTCCCGTTTAAACGCCGGTTCCCAAGCTCTACATTCCGTGGAGGCGCTGCTCAGACAGGAGCAGTAGAGGACTAACTTTGGAACACAGTTAAGTTTCCTGTAAAGAAGAAAAATTACATTTATGTCTTTTTTTTTTCCTCTTTCTCAAAGTTTTCTTTTTTAGTGACTCTCTCATTACAAATTTACCTTTAAGCAAGAAAGAAACACTTGAAAACAGTAGTTGCAAATGCCCAAACCCGGCCACCCTGAACTCTAAGCGCAACAGTATTCTTCGTCTTGCCGGAAGTGCCAGAAGGACAGGGCCTGCTCTCTCAACACTAAAACTGATTCTCTTCCACCTCTGTCAGTGCCGCCAGGCCCAGGCTATAGTGGGCACTCAGCAGAGGCCTGTTCTCAGAAGTACGTTGTTCTTTTCTGAACGTCTACAAACTCGAACTGGTCAGAACATCAGGGAGAATGTTGGAAGCAAAGACCAAGGGAGGGGCTTAGGGATTGTAGTTCTACCCTTTGGGGGCTTCTTCATGGAGACAAACACAAGGACAGGAAGTTCTGTGCAAGTCACACTGTCTGCGCAACCAGCCCCTGGCAGTTGAGGGACACCCACACGGAAGAAACCGCTGCTGCCCCAAAGTGCAGGAAAATCTTGCTACCATGTGTTAGCAGGGAAAGAAGTCAGCCTGGACCACGGTGTGCTTTTTAAAGGAAATATAGCTATGGTAATTTAACACACATATCCACACACACACACACACACACACACACACACCCTTAAATTAGACTGGTAGTGCAGAGGGACTTGGGACCTACTTAAAAGATAAAGAACATTTGTAAGTCACATATTACTGCATGAAATATATCCTCCCCAAAGGCTTAAAAATAGGTGCCTTTCTTAGTATGTTTAAATGGTCACTGGAGTCTTGGTTATATAACAGCATTCCACGTAAGATTCCCTTTATATTTTGAAAAACAAGAAGGAAAAAAAAAAAGGCGATGCAGCCCTATGTGAATCATCATACATGTCAAATTAGAAAGTTCTAAATATTCTGAAGATGTTGCCTCTTTCTGATTGGGACTCCCTAAGACCTTCCCTGTACCTCTCCAATTTGCCCAGGACCCCCCCCAGCTGATTAGTCAGTCAACATCATTTATCTACACGTCTGGATATTCAACGCCACAGAAGAGCAGTGCATCAAGATACTGACAATGTGATTTAATGCAGAAAAAGTAACTTTCCCAAAGCATTTACACTTTCCAGTCAGGCAATTCATTCCTCACAGAGCAGCAGCACAGTTAAGAAGCTGCTTCTAGACGCTCCTATAGAGATTTAGGACTTTAGCTGGAAAAAAAGCTGGAGATTTTCTTTTCCACTGCCTGACTGAACTCATAAGCTCCTTACTACAGCCTGGCAAGGTTCTCCCCCACTGGGTCAACAGGCCCTTGGCAGAACTGACAGGTGGGGATGGACACACCTCCCAGGAGTATCGCTGAGGATTTGGGAGGCTGCTACTCTCTTACCCTCGGGGCTCCCCAGTGCAGTCCTGGGCACTAAACCACTTCCCTGCCGACACAGCAAAATTCCCAGATGCAACCAGCTTTGAAATTCTATCCGAGCACCTCTCAATTCAATTTCTCCTCTAGGCAATACTGAAGAGGCGGTGTATTTTTGGTAGTTGAGGCTCATTTTTATGTCTGCAATAGTGTCAGTTTGATTGACCCATTATTATTAAACTGCAGTTTTTAATGAAACTCCATTTCGCCATAACATCTAAAATACTACAGCTGAAATTGATTAATTATACCCGAGAATAAAGTAATAACAGACTACCCTATTTCAAATACATAATGGGAAGGAAGCTGTTTTATTCTTCTAATTATATAAGAATGGACAGAGTAATATGCCCTCTCCATCAACAAATTTCAAGAATCTGCTTTTATCTTTTTCTTTACTCGAGTCAGTCATTGTTAATGACAGGAGAATATCATAATTTAATTAGCTGACACTGACTGGCAATCTATCCACTCGTTTTTAATTGGAACCATCGCATCGAACCATCCAAAAGGTGGGCTTTGCATAACTAATAACCTTCATAAATAAGACCTTTGGAAATCTCATGAAGATGTAAAACACTTAGACTTAGTCACTTCAGTAATGACCAGGGACACAGAATTTAGCCTGCTGCATACATACACAGCTAATTTTGAAATCATGAAGCAAGTGCCCTGGGTAGCACAAAACTGTCAAAAAGTCAACTTGGTCTCCAGTTCATGTAAGCATCACTTACTGATATTGAGTGATTCAGAGATGGGGCTCTGTTTGTGAGTGTCATGGAAACCAATGCAGGAGACAGCCTTTCACTAACATACCAAACATAATTAAAGGGGAATAACTGCTTCTTAAAAACATGATCGGGGGGGGGGCACCTGGGGGACTCAGATAAGCATCCAAGTCTTGATTTCAGCTCACGTCATGATCTCACAGTTTGTGAGATTGAGCCCTGCATCGGGCTCTGCGCTGACAGTACAGAGCCTGCTTGGGAGTCTCTCTTTTCCCTGCTGTCCGTCTCTGCCCCTTCCGCCTCTCAAAAATGAACAAACATTTAAAGAAAACAAACAAAAAAAGCAATGGAAAATGTACTTAACAACCACATGTCATTCTCACAGCCTTAAGATAAAATAAATTCTTATTTATTGACTCTTATTGACTGAAAACAGTTTGCAGTCAGTCCCTACAAGACAGTTATACTCTGGTAACTGGAGTTAGGAAAGCATGGGTGTGTAGCGTCATGGGTGAGTAGGACTCCTGAAAACTGTGCAAGTCTTCTCTCTTCAGAAACAAAGGCCCATGGAACTGAAATTTACAAAACGACTTTTAGGATCTCTTACTCCTTCCTTAAAATGTTAAGCTCCTTGGGACTAGATTTTCTTAAACAGAAATAGCAATAAAATAATTATTTAAACTATGACTCCATCCTCAGTTTACAAGTCATTTTTCCTCCATGTACAGCTTTACAGGATCTGGACTCATCCAACTGGAGCTCCCCAAGGCAGGGGGTGCTTCTGGCTCTATAGGAAACCAGCGTTCCGGCAGCGGCACTGAGAAGGCGCCAACGGCCTGGGCTCTCCAGCCATGGTGCTGATTACTAGTGTGTACGCTGGAATGAACATGGGCTTGAGAATCAGATCTGAGCTTCCACCTGAGCCCTGCCACTGTAGCTACAATGTGACCTTGACCAAGCTCATTACCTTTTCTGAGCTTCCTCCAGTCCTTGTTTGTAAAATGAAAGCATAATATTGACACCTACCTAACAAGGTTGTCTTGAAAATTAGTTACAAAGTAACTAATTTTTTCTCATAAAGATGATACATTAATTTTGGCTAATGATATTCACTGAGTTGTCAGGATCAAATTAAATTATTTAGGCAAGTGCTCAGACAGTTAAAGGCACTGGAGGCCTCTTAGCTTCACAGGATCAAAGACAATTTTTAAAGTGCATTTTGTGCCCTTCATTTGTTTTGATCATCAAAGTACAATTATCACATAAGTACTATATTCTCTCCCAATGTTCCTACCATCGAGAAACCCACAGGCTAATAAGTACACAGGCTCTGGAGTCAGCTGACTGAGTGTTCACTTCAAGCTCAGCCACCCCCTAACTGTGTCACCTTGAATAAGCAGCTTAGCCTCCTGGGAGCCTTGACCTTCTCATCCAAAAACGCAGGGGATAATAACAGTACTCACCTCACAGGCATGGTGAGGGGTAAATGAAACAACTCCACGAAGATTTTTTTTTAATTTTTTTAATGTTTATTCATTTTTGAGACAGAGAGAGGCAGAGCACTAGAGGGAGGGACAGAGAGAGAGAGGGAGACATAGAAGCCGAGGACAGGCTCCAGGCTCTGAGCTGTCAGCACAGAGCCTGACTCGGGGCTCAAACCCACAAACTGGGAGATCACTCCATGTGCCCCAGGAGCCACACTCCATGTAGATTTCTTAGCACAAGGCCTGGCACTGGTAAGCAGCACTGTGGTAGCTGTCCTCACCTAATGAAAGATGTTACAGAGAGGTCACATCTGCTGTATAAGGAACTGAGGCTCAGGTCAAAGGGGCTGGCTGCTGCCAGCCAGGAGAGGCAGGAGTCGGATGCTAGGTCTGTCTGACTTCCAAGCTCATGCTCAACTCTTATGCTAGTAAACTACTCTTAAGCAGGATCAACCTTTGTTTTTGTCCCTCCATAACTTTAGTTTACTATTTTCCAAAAACACATATAGAAGAGAAAAACATACTTTGAAAATGGCATAGTGAAACAGAAGAACTCCCTACATGCATGGCACCCCCCACGATCAGCAGCCCTCACCAGAACGGTGCCTTTGACACAACCGAATAACCAACTCAGCCACATCGTCACCCACATCCACAGCTTATTGCGCACTCTTGGTGTTCTGAGTTTGGGCAAAGGTATAATTATACATATCCATCATTACGGGGTCACACTGAGTACGCCCACTGTCCTAAAAGTCCTTTAAGACATAGGTCTTTTCATCCTTCCCCAATGTCCCCCAACCTCTGGCAACCACTGATAGTTTTACTGCCTTCGGAGTTTTGCCTTTTCCAGAGTGCTGGAGTTGGAATCATGTAGGACTCAGCCTTTTCAGATCGGCTCCGTATTATTAAGTGAACTTCGTAATATGTATCCACGGCTCCTCTGAGTCTTTTCTTGGCTTGATAGCTCCTTTATTTTTAGTGCTGAATAAGATTTCATTATAGGATGTACCCCAGCTTCTTATTCATTCAATTACAGAAAGCATTCTGATTCCTTCAAGATTTTGCAATTGGGAATAAAGCTGCTTATAAATAATCCATGTGCAGATTTTTTGAAAACATCAGTTTTCAACTCCTTTGGGTAAATTCCAAGAAGTGCGTCAATCATTATTTACTAATAAATACTTGAGTATTTGCAATGTCCTAATCAAAGTGCCAGTTGTGGAGGATGTAATGACCAACAACGTAGAGGGTAGCCCTGGCCTCAGGGAACTTTGGGGTCTGGGAGAAACCGAAAGAGAGAGGACAGTACAAGATGGTATGGCATCTGGTGGCATGTGATCTGACAGGAAAAAAGGGCCAAGGGGGCACCACGTGGGAAGAACAGGGACATGAATAAACAGAACTCTTTAGAAGAATACAGGGAATAAAACTGCTGACAGACATTACCTCACACTTGATCTTTCCCTAAGATCAAAATTTCCAGAGCCATCCAGCAGCTCAGGACATTTGCGTATCAAGTATTTGAGCTCCAAAAAAGAAGGAAGATGCTCCTGGACTGAACTCGGCAGAGCAGGCACATGTAGGGTGACATCACGGGTCCAAGAAAGAGTCCCCTGTGCAAACAAACCTTTGTCTTCCCACCAAGTGCCAATCTTTTTAAACGAGGGGCAAAACTGCTTCAGCAGCTACAACTTTTAAAGCAAATGGCTTTCTTTTTTTTTTTTTTTAATTTTTTTAATGCTTTTTATTTATTTTTGAGAGACAGAGACAGCTGGAGCAGGGGAGGGTCAGAGAGAGAGGGAGACACAGAATCCGAAACAGGCTCCAGGCTCTGAGCTAGCTGTCAGCATAGAGCCCGATGCGGGGCTCGAACCCACGAACCGTGAGATCTGACCTGAGCCGAAGCTGGATGCCTAACCGACTGAGCCACCCAGGCGCCCCAAAGCAAATGGCTTTCTTAGGACAGACCGCACATGGATCTGAGGCAGGGTAAGGCATGAATGACTGACAGGAGACCTTTCCAGAAGGTGGGTTGTGAGGAGGATGGAGTCAGAGGGACTGGAAAGGAAGCAGGGAGAAGGAAAAGGAGGTAAACCAGCGAGGGATCTAAACAATGGAGCCTATACATGCGTCTGTTCCGAGCCAGGCACATATAATTAACCTGTAATTAGCAAGACAGAAAGATGCATTCTGAGAGGAGGGAAGAGACTGATGGCAGTGGAAAGAGAAAGAAGCTGCTTGACACTTCACATTCCCCACACTGCTCCTAATCCAGGGAAGGCTAAGGGTGCTGTCCACCAAACCGCTGAAGCTAGTTTACAAAGAGCCCACCGATGGGCCTGTGTGGCTTTTGGAGTTAGACTCTGGCTGTTCCTCGTTACTCTGCCCAGGGCGATGACAGTGCCTGACAGAGGGCAATCTGTCCAAGAATAATGAGATTCCCCCTCACTTCCTGCGCCCTGGTGGCAGAGGCACCCAACATATTTACAGTATCTCATTCTGCTTCCAGCCGAGTCTGTATGAATGTTCGCTGATCAGGTTAACACAGGAGAAACAAGGCACATTCTTCACTGTAAACAAACCGCCTGGCAAACCCGAAGGGAATGAAGGGGATCCGGCTCTTAATTTCCCAGGTCTGGGATAGGCTCGTCTTCAGGAGTAGCAGCAGCTTCGATGATTTGCTGCTGGAGAAAGGCCATATCTCAGAGGGATCAAGGCATGAGCCGCAGGGACAGCGGGGGGAGCGGCCCTCATTTAGAGTGACACAGGAAGGCTGCGAAAGTGCCTGATGAAGAATATGCCCTTATTAAGTGCCGAAAGCAATATGAATGAGGAATGTGATCTGTGGCTATAATTCCACACGATGCTTTAGAGACAAGACCGAAGGGTGGAGGAAAGATGGAAGGGGAAGAGGAGAAGAAAAATCTTAGAGGTAGAGAGCACCGACTAGTTGACAAGCACAGTGCTGGACACCATCTCAAAGAAAAGGTTATTGGTGACACAATCTTCATTCCTTGCCAACCTCCCCGCCCCTTCCAACAACCTGCTGGGATCAGCCCTTTACCTGGGTAACAAGTAAGGACAAGCCTGCCACCCCAGCGACACTGCAGCAGAGTTTCTGCACCACCTGACCACCCAAGGGCATGCGAGGCACTGGTCAGGTGCTCTCAGTGGTACAAGGCAACCCGACCCCTCCGGGAGAGACCCAGGACAAATGCACTGGGTTTAGCAATGCAGGACTTTGGCAGCGAGTCTAAGTACAGTGCTGGAAACCAAGGGATGACATGAGTTTCAGGGGAAAAATGGGAAGAACCAAGAAGTAAAACCAAGGAGAGAGACACTTCCTTTCAGAAGCTTCTGTAAAGGGGGACTGGGTGGCTCAGTCAGTTAAGGGCCCAACTTCAGCTCAGGTCAGGATCTCACAGTCTCGGAGTTCCAACCCTATGCCGGGCTCTGTGCTGACAACCCGGAGCCTGGAACCTGCTTCGGATTCTGTGTCTCCCTATTTCTCTGCCCATCACCTGCTTTTCCCCTCTCTCTCTCAAAAGCAAACACAAAAAAATAAAAAAACAAAAAGAAGTTTCTGTAAAGAGAATTGGAGAAATGAGCCACTAGCCAGGCGGTCGAGGGTGTGGGGTTCAAAGGGGTATGCAAAGTAAGCAATGTCTGATTTAAAAAGTACCTCACACTGCATTCTGATTAAATGATAAAAACACTGAGCACTAAAATGAACCCAGGAGATCTGAATTGAAGCCCTTATTTTCTGTATGAAGAAACAGACTCAGAGAGGTTAAGTGACTTCTTGCCCCAACCACAGAGCGAATGAAGAGCAGGACTGGATTCTGAATTCAAAAGTCCGTCAACATCACTGAGCCTCTACTCCACTGGGCACTTCCCGTTGCCCGGCCTCTCTCTTCACTGCAACTGGCACCCAATTTTACTGGTGGTGTGGTTTTAACTAAGATATTTCAGAAGACCTTAAAGGTATCAGATTAGCCAGAAATGATTTTTTTTCCTTTTAGAAGGGAAATTTTAACTATTTTCACCAACAAAGGATTAAGTCTGTTCTGTGACAGAACTGCATTAAAAATAATGAGGCAGATAAAGAAAAGCTTTTTTTTTATTTTAATGAATTGAAAAGCTGGAAGCATTATTGAGATGAACAATGTGTTCACTGCCCTAATCCAATATAATCATGATTAAAAAATTATTCTGTTTAGGAATTTTCTACTATATCAGACAAAATCCAAAATGTGCCAAGCAGAATATTAAAATTCACTTCAAATCCTGAGTGCCTCTCAGATACAGAACAATATTAATATTCTAAGGGCATCTTTCAAAGTACCACCTACAGACATGGAGTTTTGTGTTATACAAAAATGTCCTTCTGTCTACAATTTAACTTGAAGATTTCTGTCTACCATTTAACCCACATCCTAAGAAATTTATGATTCTACACATTTTAAGTTTACTCTACACCCAGGGGCACGTGGGTGGCTCAGCTGGTTAAGTGTCCAACTCCTGACCTCAAGTCATGATCTCACTCTTGTTCGAGAGTTTAAGCCCATGTCAAGCTGTGCACTGACAGCGCAGAGCCTGCTTGGGACTCTCTTTCTCTCTCCCGCCTTCTCTGCCCCTCTCAAAATGAATGAATGAAAGAATGAACAAATAATTAAAAAATTTAAAAACAACACTCTATGCCCAATGTGGGGCTCAGACTCACACCCCAAGATCAAGATTCACATGCTCTACTGACCGAGCCAGCAAGGGGCCCTTACACATTTTTTAAAAGTCTGAATCAATCATTGACTTCTGTGTATGAGAAAACCCAGTTAACTTCTCTGTTATGTTTCATCTGCAGCTATAGAAAAAGAAATTTAGTTTCTGACTCATCTCACTGGGATTGATTCTAGAGAAGAAAATACAATAGCGACTTTAAGTATGAGCATACATTTGCTACACAAATGTTTTAGTCTTTCAAGTTTCAGAAGAAAACATTATCTATTCTTTCCCACACAATTCGAATGCAAAGAAAAAGATATTCCCCAAAGAAAACATAACATACAGGACGTCCATAATAATACTCATTTCTTTTCAAAATATATCACATTTCTTGGCTATTACGTTCTCACCATTCTGCTAACACTTCGACACAACAGGCCTACATATTAGTTATCGAGTAACTGGGGCAGCAAAAATTACTATGGGGAAGCCAAGTTCACTGCATTTCACTCATTCACTCATTTTGTCTTTCTTACTCTGGCTCTCTCACGCTGAACACATTATTTCAACAACAAAAATAAGCCACCAATGTCAGGTTCAACTTTAATTTCAACAAAAGCACCACAGCAATGGGGTACCTAGGTGGCTCAGTCAGTTGAGTGTCCAATTTCCACTTAGGTCTTGATCATACAGTTCATGAGTTTGACCCCCAACATCGGGCTCACTATCAGCCCAAAGCTGGCTTTAGACCCTCTGCCCCTCCCCAGCTCATGCTCTTTCTCTCACAAAAAAAAAGGGGGGGGGCACAGCACTAATTACAATTAAACTTGGAAGAAGAGTTCAATCTACCTCTTCCTATAGATTTGTGATTAAAACGACTTCCAAATTACTCCAAAATCTTGTCCCAGCTATCAAAGAATGATTATTTCATGTTCAGCACCCCCAAAAATCTCACTAAAACTCTAGTCTAGAATACAGAACATTAATCATGTAAAATCTTGTAGACCCCAAATTTGTACAAGAATATAGCATAAATTTCAAAATTAATGTAAATATTAAATGAATGAATTGATAATTGAGCCTTTATAATCAGGGGTCAACTACCTGATTTATCATTTCCTAGATATCATCCCATTATCATCTTACTATTTATAGTCTGTTAATCAGAATGTTAGTTCTGAGTTTTCATAGGAATAAGGGAGAGAAACCAGCCCCATCTTCTGAGGAGGTCTAGTGAGGTCTGATGATGCATGTTTTACACCTCCTAGTTAACGTGATTTATTACTATATTGACAACCTTAGACATACTAATGTTTCTGTCTGCATACAGCATAAGAGTAACCCACGTGGACAAAGTAAGACCCCAACAAAGGATTTTTCCTCTGCAGAAATGGAGGGACAAACCAAGATGGCTTGTCTAAGAAAAAAAAGCCTGACCCGACCAACAAAGGCAGCAGCGGCGGCGACACAGGGAAGAGACCACAGGGAGACAGAACCAAAAGAATACTGTCCATGTCACCATGGTTACGCCCCAATGGCTACTCCCCCATCTAGAGCCCTGCCCCAAAATGAAGATTTTGAAAATAATGCCCCCAGTTTACCCTCCTGAAAGATACTGGAAGAATCAGGTCCACTTAGAAGCATGGTTCCAGGTTGAAAAGATACTTTATAGGAGTTTCTTTATTACTAGAAGGGAAAAAATCAGTCCCATAACCTCCCATTTTTTCTTCTACATCATTATGTCCTCCCCATACAGGATAGAATTTCTATTGCATAGTGAGTCTTTGTAACACAGCAGAAAAGGTATAGGGTTTAAGGCCAAGCAGTTTAAAATCTCAGCTCTGTTACTTCTTTTTTTTAAGTGTATCTATTTTTGAGACACAGTGTGTGCATGAGAGAGCAGGGGAGGGGCTGAGGGAGAGGGAGGAAATCCCCAGCAAGCTCCCCACTGTCATCCAAGCACCCCTGTTACTTCTCAATATAGTACAGTGAATAAGTAACTTTAATTTCTGACCTCCAGTTTCCCCATTTGTGAAATTCAGATAATACACCAACCTTGAAAGGCTATTCGAAGAATAAAAAATATGACTTGAAAGGAACCCAGCCTAGAGCCTAGCACTGAGTAGACACTCAATAATTACTTCTGCATCTATTCCCCGTAATCCCCATCCCACCAGCAGATGGGTACAAACACCCAACTTCTTTGGTGCACCTGGAGGGGCTCAGTCAGTTGAACATCTGACTCTTGATTTCACCTCAGGTCACGATTTCACGGGTCAAGCTCTGCGCTGCTAGCATGGAACCTGCTTGGGATTCTCCCTCACCCTGCCCCCACTCAAAATAAATAAGTAAACTTAAAAAAAAAAACATTTTCTTTAAGGTCCATCTCAACCCTGAAGGCATATTCAGCACTACACAGAGGTATTTTAAGAGCCTGCATTGTGTATAGCCAGACACTGAGACACATATGGCCAGTTTGACGTTCTAGGAGACCTGCCCTCCAACTATTTTTATATGGGAGGAACAGAGAATCTTGTAGAGGAAATAGTCATCCTGAGGGAAGAAGTAGAAGTACGAATTTGGTCAAGGGACAAAGAGGGAATAAAGAGAAGAGGTAAGTCTCAAGCAGACCACCTGGACCCCCAGGTCTGAGGTCTGCATCCTTGGGGAGGGTTGAGGAACAACGAGAAGGGAAGAATTTTACTAAAGTCGCAGTTTCTGGGAGCACAAGGCAGCACTGCATCCTGCGGAGCCCGCGGATCGCCTGAGGTGCAGGATGAGCCTGTGGGACACTGGAGCGGGGAGCAGACAGCGAGCCAGGATGAGAGACTGGAGAAGCTGCCAGCAGGTGGCCAGAGGCTCCCAAAGGGAACAAGGTAGCCGCGACCCTCGTTCCGGGAGAACAGGGATGACGCCGCCGGAGAAGAGGAAGGAAGACACGTCTGTGAACGCACCGGAGGCGGCAGTGTGTGCATTCCGCTGGCCGGCCACACGCCATCTGGAGGAAATGCCAATCGGATGCGTGGAGACAGGGCATGCCAAGAGCATCTTGCTACTCTCTGCATCCTAAAAGAGTGTAACCTCATCAAACAAGAATTCTGTGTCTTTAGACTACTGTCACCTCAGAGTAGACGTTTAATAAGAGGGAAGAAGAAGGGAACCAGTATTTTCTGCGTACTTACTATGTTTAGGCAATGAGTAAGGCTTCTCATTTAACTGTATGCAATCTCATTCTGAAGAAAAAATTAACAATTTTATTTGACTAAATATACTTCTCTCAATGATGGCTTTTGAAGGAAAGCAGATTCTGTTTTGATGATCAGGCTATACTCTTTGAGCGTATCACCAAAGAGATAAATTACCCTGGAATTCACACCAAATATTTTTACTGATTTATTTGGAAAACTTCACTGTGTAAATCAGGAGCTCTCAAAGATCCTTCCAGAGGACAACGGAGGTCAAAATTATTGTCACAGTAGTGCAAAAATATTATCTGCCCTTCTCACTCTCATCAGCTCATGCATGGACAAGAGTTTTCCAGAAGCTACACGTCACATAATATCACAAGAGTGGGCGAGCAAGCAGATAGAAGAAATAAGCTGTCATCTATTAAGCCATATATTAAAGAGATTTATAAAACTAAAACAATACCAGTTTTTCACACTAATTTGTTATTTTTGAAAAGTTATTTTTCATCAAAATATTTATATCAAACTTTCATGGATTTATTATTTTAAATGCATTACTCTCAATTTCTCAGTTTTCACTTCTAACATGGTAAAGATTGATAGATACCCCTTTAAAAATGTATCTGTGGATCCTCAATAATTCTGAAGAGTATAAAAAGATCCTGAAACCAAAAAGTTCCAAGCTCCATGTAATACCATGGTCCATCTTTTTCCATGAGAACTACACGACATCAAGAAACAGTCTGACTCCAGGTCACTCTGATCTCCCCTGGGATGATGTGAAATCCAATTTGCCACAAAGATCAAGGAATGTGTCCTTTCTTTTGCCTCTCTCAACTGGTGTGTTTTTCCTCAATTATGAAGGAAAGCAGTTTTTAAATTAACAGACTGTTAAATCAGGTGTGGCATGGGGCAGGTTTATGCGATTATTCTGGGATTTTGTGTGTTGTGGGGTATTCTTGCTCTATGGAATGCTACCTTCTCCTGAACCACACAGAGAACACTAACGAAACTAGTTTTGAAGTTTTCTCTTATTTCCTCAATTGTCTGGAGTAAGTCGCTGATCCTAGCAGCTGACAAGGCTCTTTACACATGAAGTGATTATTTTACTCTGTAATTTGGCCTCTACATCCTCCAGATTGATCTGCCCTCCCAACCAGGTAAGTCACCGCTCGGTGCCTCCAAGGGGGCTTCCTGGGTACAACCGGAGGATGAAGAAGTTGGATGAGTTTCCCCTGGCGGTGGGGTGGAAGGGGTTCCTATAGGCCAAAAACTTTTAATGAATCCATCACCCGTCCAGTGTGCCACAGACGACGGGAAGCAGTGTTAGTGCCTCCTGTCTATCTTTCCCAACATCCCTTCCCTTATATTCTGTCTCTGGTCCAACGACTGCGTGAAACCTGAAAAATCCTAAGTATTTACTGAGTGCTGCATCTGCAGGTAACACAGGGTGTGCAGAAAAACACCATACTCTAAGGAATACCTAACACAGCCAGAACTTCTTAAAGAAAATAGAACAGCTCAGGACAAGTAAACTCACAATCATGTATTTTGGATTAAAAAACCTTGCCCGCCCCCTCCAGGCCCACTGTGACTTTCCTCCTATTATGTAACCACCCCCCTTGCACTCAAGTCCTATGATACTCAGTCCTCCAAGGACACCAAACCTGCGACCCCTGTCCCTGTCCCAGTTTAACTCCCTTTCCCACCCACCGGGGCCCAGGGGGCATCATCACAGCCCTTCTATTATCAACATCATCAACTCCCTTGCTCTTTGCATTTGTGTCTCAGTGCCTCAGCAGAACTCAACACAGAGCCACCCGCTGTGCACTTCTCCCCGCTCAAACCCAGCAAAGCACAAGTGAGCGTGGGCCCTGTTAACTGGAATAGCGAACACCATAGCTAACCTTCCAGCCCCCTCTGTAAACTGGAGATGGTAAGAATAGGGGCTCACCTCAAAGCGTTGGTGTGCAGACTGATGAGTTACGACACAATAAGGTGCCTGGTACAGAGTAAGCACTTGATAAATGTTCGCTATTTTTATTTGTGATCACATCAGGCCACTAAACTCTAATGGAGAAAGTCATGGAACTCCGTGTCTGTGCTGCTACACATGCATGATGCCCAATTTATCCTGGTGACTCCCCTTGACCCTGGGGCTCATCACATGGTCCAGATTTGTCCCCTCAGTTCCCTCGCCCTCCACCTCCGCTCCAGCCCCAACCTCCCATGTGTGCCCTTCTCCCTCGGCAGATAGTCTCACTTCTGATGTCACAGAGAAGCAGAGACAGCCATCAACTTACTACCCAAACCCCATGAACAACACTTGTGCCCATCTTCGACCTTCTCCCCCTACTGAGAACAGCCCTTCCCCCTACTGGGATCACCGTCGGCCCAAGTCCTACATTTCACCCTCCTGCCTTCTTTCTGGATGGGGCTCTGGCAACCATCATGTCTGCCTCCCCATCTTCAGTCCCTTTCTCTCCCTGTGACTACCTCCCCTCAGCCTACAACCCAGCTCTAAATCTTCCATCCTGAGATAAAGTGAAAGAAAACCCGCCTCTAACCCCATTCACCTCTAGCTACTTTCTTTCTCCCTTCACAGCCAGGCAGACAGAAAAATTCTCTGCACTTGGTGCCTCCCTTTCCCGAATACCCAACACTATACAATATATACGGTGATGGCAGCAGGCACTACCGTCAGTGACCGCTTACACCCACAGTCTGCAAGAATTGAGGTTTGTGCTTTTTGCCGCTCCCCCACCTGGATCATTCTCTCACCCACAAGCTGTGTCTTCACTACATGGCAAGTTCACCAACAGCCAAGCACTGGCCTGGTTTGGTATCTGTACGCAAGCACGGAACAAGGTACTGAGGCTGTACTCACTGAAGGTCTCAGTGAAAATCATCAGTCCTGGTACAGCGGAGGCCTCCTCTCTGAGTCCATCTCCAGGGGCAACTTCAAAGTTCCTCTGTCATGGACTTCTTCGGCACAGTAAGATATCAAGGAGTCAAGGTTACGACTTCAGGTTCATGTTTTTCTCAGGTGGGAAAGCTGTTTATACAGGCAAAGTGATCCTGGCCTTAGCCTTCAAAGCCACGCCCCTGTGCAAGAGGGTGCCCAGTACGCACTCCAGGGCTACGTGACTTCATCAGTGCTGCTGCCGAAGCCAGCAGCCCTCCTGCTCATCCTTCTTTTAACACAACCTCAGACCCCTGTCTTTTCCTCTCTTTTCTTTTAAACACAACAGGACAGTACTTCATATTTTATAATTATCAAAGGATTTCCTGAACCTGAGACCCACAAATTTTGCAAGAAACACCACAATGCAGAAGGAGCTCTTTCTTGCTCTATTGTTTCTACATAATTAATTTATGACATGAGAGTGTATTAAAGAAATGAAGTTTCTACAAAATGAACACTATACTGAACCATCAAATAATTAATGATCTTGTTTTCTTCACTCCCAAATTCCTTTACCCTAAATGAACCATGCATCTCATGAAGAGTCTGAAAGTAACTAAGACATTTAATAATGATGATACTAATAATAATAGTAATCTCTGCCAATTCGTTTGATACTACTCTACAAAAGGAAAGATTACTGCTTGATTTTCAGTTTCTTCTCCATGGCAAAGTCCAATTCTTTGAGGACATAAACCACATAAACTTTTCATCCTTTTTCATTCCACATTTTCCTCGATTCAAAGCAGCTACCCACTAGGAATAGTCCACTGATTATGTCTATCCATTTTGATTAAATAATTATATAAAAACTTCAGCCATTCAACCAGCTCTTCTCTATATTAATCCAAAACTACCTTCACCATAAAAAAAAAGTTAATCAAATACATTGATCAAATAATTTGTCATAAAAGCTGAGAAGGAAATATAATCACTCATTTACAAATTCATCTCTCACACTTATTGTGCTAGATGCTGACGATATCATAGTGAGTAAGATCCACTTGCTGTCCTCCAGATTTTCAGTCAGCAGTAGAGGCCAAACCCAAACTACAATGTGGCAACAATCTTATCTATCCTCAGTGATGGTAGTCCTAAGGTCTGGGAGGTTTTTGTAATCAATGTTAAGGTCTGGAGGTTTGCCTTGGTCCTTCACTTAAAATACCTAACTTGATTTTTAAACGCTTACTACATGCAGACTTTCTTGGGCCTTCTCATCAATTCAAGTCAATTTAGCTAATAATATCCTTTCATCAGACAGGCCTTAGTCCCATGAATCTGAGAAATGGGTAACAAAAAAGTGAAAGGAAATAAAACAACATAAAAAGGATTTTCTAAATCTTGTTACTTGGGTGGGGGCAGAGGACAAGCAATTCAGCAGTACACAAATTTAAGGTGTTCAAAGAGTTTAAGCTCTAAACAAAGGAACCTGCAGAATGACATCTGCTAACACTCTAAAGCTTATAATGCTAAGTTATGCAGATGAGAAGGTGTTTTCCCGTAAAAATAAACTACATCACAGATACAATGCAAGGCAAAGCCACAAAGACCCATTGCTCTGATTCCTTCAATAAACATTAAACTCCTATACAGCACTGTGCCAAAAATTAGGGATATAAAGTCAAATAAGACCCAATCTCTGCCCAAAGGAGCTTTGAATCTAGAAGAAACTAAATTAATGTTTATGGAAGGGTACTCTATGTGTACTCTAGAATATTCACAGGGTGCTTTGGAGAGCAAAGCAACAGGGTGCCTGAATCAGACTGAAGGGGTGGGGGGGTCTCAGAAAGCTTCCATGTAAGAAGTCATGTTTGAGCTGAATTTGAAGGTCAAGTAGAATCAGCTACACTAAAAAGGAAGACAAAAGGTACTTGATGGCTGATCAGAAGATGGAGGTGATCAGACGATGGAGGTGGCAGCTCACTGATCTGATGATGGAGGTGACAGAACGATGGATGTGGCAGCACACTGATCAGATGATGGAAGTGGTGGCACAAAGGGGCCTCCAGTGAGTCAGGTGTCTGGTATAGGTAACTGATTCAATGTGAGCACCATCCATGGAGAAAGAAGTCACAGGAGATATGAGGGCACAGCTGGAAAGTGAAACCTCTGTCTTCCATTTGTCTGGAAGAGCAGGGGATTTCTACTGAGGGCTTCTGTCAGCAAACCTGAGGAGTCCTGTGGTGTGTGACAAAGGACAGGTGCAGCCCCAGGCTCCACTGCAGTAATGAGGCACAGGTGTCACTGCCCTTCCTCCTGCTCCACACGGAAACACAATCTCTACTTTTCCCTGTTTACAGCTTGATCTATGGCCTCATTAAGCAAAATGTGCCTCAGGAAGGTCTGGATACCGAGCCACCGTGGGCTACAGATGAGAAGACTGAGGCACAAAGATGGTGAATCACTTGCCCACTGGCACATGATAGGCACATGCCCCTCACCACATGGTTAACACAGAAGCAGAGATCCCTTTTCTTACAAACTCAAGCTTTCCAGAGAAGGCTCTCAGTCCCCAAGATGTGTCCTCCTGGGTGGATCATGAAGAAAACAGATGCTGAGACGCTCCCTACTTTTCTGCTCACTCACACGCTCCATTCTGGGCAGAAGGCCTACTTTCACAGTAGGATCCCTCTGCAGCCAACCAGGTGCACCTGGGCAGCCCCTCTGAAAAGACTGCCATCTCCTTGGTCTTCCTTTCATGGGGCTGAGTCCCGCTATCATACCTGCTGCAAGCTGTTGTTGTGGTTGATCACACAGGAGACAAGTGAGCTATGTCACCTCCTAGGAAACTGCTATGAGAATCTGTAAGCCAGGCCGTATATTACAGGGCTTCTAAAGTCTGGTGTCTGGTGTCTGGTGTCACAGAACCACATGTCACTGCATCAGGGTCTGGACCTACAGTTCAGATGGAAGATGAGCTTCATGAAGAAGGATGCGGCCAGTGAAATCCCAGTTGGCCTAAGATTCCAAGAAACTGAAATGCTTACACAATTCGAGGAAATGGACCTTTTCTCCACTGGTTGTGCACAGACTGGAGGAGCAGTTGTACCTGCAAACGGAGGGAGAGAGAAACTTCTAAATAAGTAAAGAGGCGGGGAAGCACAGGTTGCAGAATGAATTATTAAAGCCTGCACTGGTCTGCACTCGAGTGTCTGACTGATTGCTGAGCGAAGACATCCTCTCCTGAATGCTGCTACTTTAAGGGAAAAACAGACTCCTTATTGCCCCAACTCTCCTTCTCCATCGTGGATGAAAAACGAAGTCGCCCCATTGGTTTGTAAATTGATGTGCCTGACACTAAAATTTCATCCTATGTTCCGCCATCCTTTGAAACACACAGTAAGAAAAGAGGATCGTCTTGATGTGCAAAATAACACATTTTGATAAAAGCCACTGAGATATATGTGAAAGAGTATTTCTACAGGAGCAGAAATGCAGTTCTGTTGGAAAGGTTACCCACATTTCAAACTTCACTTTGAGAAAACGCTTTAGGATAAATAAACAAAAATACAGGGCTTAAAAGAAGAAACTGTTTTTAAAAAAAATTTTTTAGAAATACCCAGTAAAATCAGTGAGATATAAATTTTTGTCTTCCCTGTTTCTATACAAACTATTGAAAAATATGAAAAGCTAGTAGGTGCTTAGAGTTCTAACACTGTAATACACGCTCCGTTTACTGACCTGAATTACATAAATGTACAAACAAGCACAGCGTATATAAATACGCAGATTTATAATCACTCCAGTACCATTAATTCCACTTTGATTTTTTTCCTTTACCCAATAAACTACTGATGAAATCAAGAAAGCTGATGTTTAATCTAGGTAATACATTTTCTACTTATTTGAAGAACCACTTTCTGAGCCCGTGCCGTGAACCAGGCCCTGCACACAGAGCCACGAGCAGAGTGTGACAGCGAGCAGTTCCAGTGGTAAGCAGACGAGGTCATGTCAGAGCACGTGAACGTCACGATGCCATCACGGGCATGTGAAAGGCACAGACACTTTAGGTGGGATGACCTAGGAAGGCCTCTCTGTGGACTCCATTTTCAAGTGAGCTCTGAATAATGAGAAGGAGCCAATCATAAAAAATTTTTTTTTCATATTTAAAAAATGATAGGGGAAGAAGAGGTGTTAACAGTCAGGCTTTTCAATTCAGCTGCTTGCTTCAGAATGTAGATCAAGGAAAACAGTTCATGCTAAAAGGTGACTCTTTTTCTCCCAGAGGCTCCACACTGCCATGGGGGTGCCCAAACTCCTCACAACCTTTCCTTTGCCCTCCTGGAGGCCTGCTTTCCCCCTTCTGCTCACCTAGAGGGTTGCTCTGTACTGAGCAGTACACAGCATCCCAGTGAATGAGAATGAAAAATGGAAAGGGCACGAGCCCCAGCCAGCCGAGTCAGTCCTTCCCTATCAGAAAATTAGGTTTTCCAGAAGCCCTGGCCATCAAGCCTGCTTAGATCTGCTCTGAACTGGTCCTGCAGTAAAGTGGCTTGAAAAGGTGCATGCTTTGAGCTTGCATGGACTTTTGTAGACTCCCCCCCCCCCCGCCCACCCCCTGCAATTCTGCTAGTAGGAAGAAAGCATGAATGGGTGTTGACCTGTGACAAGCAGGGTCTGCTGAAACGTTCTAGACAGGGCGATGGCGAGTACAAGTCCCTGATGTGACAACCCACAGGTTTGGCTTGCGAAACAGAACTGACTGGCCTGGGACCTGTGTCAGGATCACAGAGAGCGCAGCCTGGAATTCAGGTGGCGAAATGAGAGCCACTGGCACTGAGAGTTCCCTAGGTCCTACATACAGTGTAAATCTCCCCCACAACCCCATGGAGGGGGTACCACCTTTATTTTACAAATAAGGGAGCAAGCGCTTGGGTCAAGTGACTTGCCCAAATTTGCAAAGTGAGGAAGAAGAGACACATTTATAACCCAGGTTGATCTAATTCTTAAATCCACGTTCCTAACCCTGCTGCCTTCTTTTTTCTGCTTCAACCATATGCCTCTGAACAGTGAACTGACAGAATTCAATCTTCCAGATCCATTCCTATCATTACCTGCTCTCCCATTCATTAACACGTAAGAGAAGTGCTTCTTTATTTTTTTAAATATTTTCATTTATTTGGAAGTCTAGATAGATTTCCATGTGATTCTTTACCTATCTAATATGCATGAGTGGGAAAAAAATAAAAATTGAAACTATCTCTTTCTGACATTGAGGTTTGGAGGTGTGAACCTCGTGTTAGTGGGAAAATAAATCTCTGCACGGCTGCTTTTCACTCTGAGATACCCAGGGAGGAAGAAAAGATGGCAGGAGTTTCAAAGCTCCTGCCAGTTCTTCAGTGCTGGGAAACATTAATGAGCTTCTGGATTTGCAAAGGTGGGCCCAGAGCCTAAGGATGTTTGAGAGTTAAATTGCTCTGCATAATGAAGTAAAGGTAATTGAGTTTCCCAAGAATCGGAGAATAAAGAGGCTGAGGAAAATGCAGAAGGCAGGAAGTGCTGAAGGTGCGTGGAACTCGAATGGTTACCGAACAAAGGGTCCTGTGCAAGGGCAGCGGGTAAGGCCTGGAGCTGACCCCAGCAGGCAGGCAAAGCCACACGCTCAAAGATCAAGGACAAGTGCAAGCCATTATTCTACAATCTGAGAAGATTAAAAGGGGGCAGTGAGTCTAAAAGAAGCCCCCAGTGGCTGGCAGGGCTCCTCAGAGTTCTCCAGGGCGTAGGGGACCCAGGCGGGGCTGTTGGCTTAGGATCCTCCCCTTGCCCCCCAGGTACTGCCCTGCACGTGGAGACAAAGCAAATAAAACCAGAGGAGCCCAGAGTTCGGGCAGCTGTTTTAGGGAGCCTCTTCCCTCCATCACTCCTCCGCAGCCCACGCCCAGCACCACAGAGCAGAGTCACTTGCAAAGGCAAATGCAGCAGACCCAGGCACACCTGGGGGCGTTCCCCTCAGCTACAAGGTCTGCGTCCTCACACAGCCTCTGCTCCAGGGCCCAGCGGCTTTCTGTGTGACCTTCAAATTTCTGTGTGTTATCCCATCACTTGTGACCGGCCCCTGCCTACAGCCCAGCCTCACCTGTGGCCCTGAGCACCTACAGGACAGAGCCACGTTCAGTGTCTTCTGTGAGCTGCTCTGCCACTCTCCCTGCCCCCACACGGCTGCGCTCTCTTCCACGTCTCATCTATGTTCACAAAACCACCTTCTAGGAGGGCTTTGAAAAGCAGTTGAGGCATCACTGGCTCCAAAAGCCTCCCCCTCCACCTGGGATTTGGAGGGCCGCCCTTCCCCCTGCCACGCCCACCCAGAGGATCCCCTCCCAGCACCCGCCCTCCAATGTCTTCACCCAGTGCCTGGTCACCCCAGCACGAGTCCACAGAGCCTCGCACTGTGCCTGCAGCGTCATAATTCAATAAATTCTTGACAATAAATGTATGACCTTATTATCTATTTAGTATCGAAAAAGATAATAAGACACAGATCTGCCCATGAAGAGTGTATTTCAAATGAATGTCAGGCCAGAATGCATCTTCCCACACTGATTTTTCCTTCAACACAGCGCTATAACTCCCCTGGCCTCCATCCAGACCCTCCTGTCACCCTTGCCCACTTAAGCCAACAACAACCTTCCGAACAAAAATAGGAACACTCATTGTGAAAAGTCCATATTCTTTCATTAAACAAATAGACATCAGATGCTTCATACATGAGGTGTGGTGTGACCTGGAGATTCACGAATGGACAAGACTGACATTACTCATATCCTACTAGAATTCAACCTATGAATAAGTGCTCTGTGATGAGAAATGAGAGTGTAATAGTTTAACTATTAGACCTAATCTAGTCTGGGTCCGGGATGGGAAGGAGGCTTGCCAAGTGCCAGTGTAGACGGATTAGGGCGAGCTCCCTTTGCAAGTAGGAGTTTGCCAGCAATGGGTGTGTGGGTGTGTGCATGTGTGCGTGTGTGTGTGTGTGTGTGTGTGTGTGTGTGTGTGTGTGTGTGTGTTTTGGTTAGGGAAACGTAAAAAGTCGCCTATTACAAGGAGAGATGAAAGCCTGTGGGCAGCCTGGAGGAGCTTGAAGAGTCTCAGGAACGGCCAAGGAGACGGTGTAGAGGTCCTGTGAGCTCCCAGTGCGAGTGAGGATGCACCAAGCAGCAACCTGTCTGGCTGGTGAAGCTAAGTTAGTTCTTCCTTGGTGAACCATTGGAGAACAGGCCACATTTGTGGAAGTAGTATTTCTAACGTGAACATGCAGCGAGACAGTGAAGAATGCTGGACAGAGACGGCCACTGACCCAGGAGGAAGCCTCTCCAAGTTGGCTAAATCAAGGAAGATTCTTACCTCAATTACTCCAACAAAACACTCTGGACTTGGGTTACACTAAACAGAATGAGCATAATGGGGGGAGGGGGACTCAGGGGAAAGGGGCCTGTCATGAGGGACACTGGGAACTGCCTGAGACACAGCCTGGGCTGAAGCCAGACAGACAAGTAACGCTGAGGACTCGCCAACTGACCTGAACACAACAGCCACTCGGCACGTCCTTTCAAAGGAACAGAATGGCTGTGAACGCCATGGCATTATTTTAAATCCTCATCTCCTGTGTATAAGGACCTGGAATCTTTGTGTGATCTCTGAATCCAAGTACATGAGGGGCCCTTTGTTTTCAGTCACCATAACAAAGTAACTAAGCACTTCCTAACCGCTGGTGGCGGCAAAACTCTGAATCTGGAGATCATATTTCTAACTCATGACGCCTAGCTCAGAATCACCTCAAACTCTCAAACGCAATTAGGTATCAGGATTATTCCAGATGTAAAGACTCCTGGTATCTCAGGGTTCCCAGAAAAAGACATGAACTATACCATATACCTGCATAATGAACAACTTAGCCTTACTACTTAAGTGTGAAAATTGTAAGTTTTAGTGAAACCATTATGTTACTATGTATGTGTGTTAAGCAAGGAAAAATTATTTTCCTTGGTAGGGTGCAAGCAGCTTACTTAATACATATCGTAAGTGGCCTAGGGGCTAAGTATGTAACCCCTTCAGCTATATGCCTCAATCACACTTATTTTACTGTAGACACCTACTGCACATTTAATCACCTCCTTCCGTATTGTTAACCTGATCCTTTAAATATTCATACTTCCAGCACAAATTCTTTTCTGCCATTCTTTCATTTGAAAAGATCTTTGGAACATGAATGGTTAGAAAAATAATGGATGCCATGTTCCTAATATTATCAATTATTGTGACTTTTATACTCAATGACTAGCTGTGACTTGAAAACTCAAAACCACAACCGTAAGTGACTTAAAAAGGACAATGAAAACAGACTTCATTCTCTGGTTGCAGGCTGCCTGACATTTCCCAAATTGCCCGGAATTTTATAATAAGAAATGACCTTGAAAATAATTAAGTGTATCAAGTGGTAGGTCTGCAGCTCACTGAAATGTGACAATATGTTCGTATCTTTATAATGCTGCTAAGCATTCATGAACTAGAAAGAAGTTTCATTGCTCATTAGCTAATTTATACTTGTATTTTTACAGGCTTATACATATTCACTGCAAGGCCATTCTAATCTTTGTTTACCTATATCCCTCTGAACTTGGAAATAAAGGTAATCAGGTCTCAGCCCACTAGACTGGGAAAGAGATCAGATATTGCAAGAGGCAAAAGAGGTTGGTTGATTTTTTTTCAACCCATTTAATTAGAGTGCTTTTAGTAAAGTCACAAATTCAAATTAGCTTTCCCTGCTCAATGCTTATTAATTTAAACGCTCTTTAAAAGGGAACATGTAAGCATCTTGATAAATAAATTTAGCTGCAGGGCTCCTGGGTGGCTCAATTGGTTGAGCCGGTTGAGGGTCTGACTCTTGATTTCAGCTCAAGTCACGATCTCACAATTCATGAGATGGAGCCCCATGTCAGGCTCTGTGTTGATAGTACAGAGACTCTCTTCAGAGGGATTCAAAGCCTACTTGGGATTCTCTGTCTCTGTCTGTCTCTCTCTCTCCCCTCTCCTGTTCTCTCTCTCAGTCTGTCTCTTTCTCTCAAAATGAACTTTAAAATAAATTTAGCTACTGTCACTTTATAAAAGGAGTAAATGCAACTAAAAACAAAAATACAACAATCACAAATGAGGGGATGGACAGAAAGTACTCCAAGACCTAGATGCCATGGGGCCCACGATGCACCACTGAGTGTGCCCCATATGGTGCTGGAAAGGGCTGAAGGAAGACCTGGTCGGCCACATCTTAGGACCTCAGGGCACAGGAGGACTAACAGGCCCTAGGAAAATCAGAATCTCCAAGGTGGAAACCAAGCTGTCAGAGGAATAAAGAAGCAGATCCCCCAAATAAAAGCAATGATCTGGAGGAAAGGTGCTGTGGGAGTTCAGTCCAACTCCCCAGCTGGGTCTCCACCCTCCTCCTGCCCCAGTGGTCATATCACAAAGTTTATATGTGCACGAAATGCTGAACAGGTTTCTCCCAACAGATCCCTCTGAAACGGCTTGAATGAGGAGTTAGAAAAGTAAGGCTGCTCTCAAGAGCATCATCCTTTCCTCTTTCTGTGCCAAAAACAAGGCAGGAGGTGGGAGAGATTTCTTACAAAAGATTCTAACTTTCTACTTAGCACATGCAGGAGCAGCACTGGTGGGATGAACATGAAATAAGAATTTGACAGCCCAGGGACCCCTGAGTGGCTCAATCAATTAAGTATCTGACTCCAGCTCAGGTCATGATCACGTGGCTTACGAGTTTAAGCTCCACATCAGGCTCTGTGCTGACAGCTCAGAACCCTGAGCCTGTTTCAGATTCTATGTCTTCCTCTCTCTTTCTCTGCCTCTTTCCCACTCACACTCTGTCTCCCTCTCTCAAAAATAAATAAACATTAAAAAATTAAAAAAAAAAAAAAAGAGTTCGACAACCCTGATTCCCAGGAATGTCCACAAGGAGTGCACTTGGATGGGGAAAAGTTAGTAATGGAGGAGGCCAGACCTGTAGAAAGGCTGTTCCTAGAACCAGAACCTTAACAAATGAGAGGGGGAACCGAACTGTTCATATTAAGTAAGTACCCGCCATGTGCAGGTGCACGGTCCTTGCAGAAACAAGACTGAAAATGTCTGTGCTCCTGTAAAGTTTATATTCTTGTAAACAGTGGCAGATAGTAACAATAGCATCTTTGGGAGTGATTAGAAAAACATCTACCCATCAGGCCACGCATGTACTCACGACAGACTGAAAGTATCACGTGCACCAGGCTCTGTGCTGGCTGCGGGAAGTACACCATGGTAAGCCAGACAGTAGCAAAATCTGGCAATCGGTCACACACATGGTAAATGGACATTCAGGAATGAATGAGGTGACCCGGAAAAAGGAAGCAGGGAAAGGAGCCCACAATATGGAAGGTGGTGGTGCAGGAAGAAATGTGTGAGAGTACAGTGTCACACAAGCCAGTATTAAGCCCTTAAAGTGTTTCAAGTAGGGAGTCATCACAGTACAGGCCCAGTTACAAAGTCAAATTCAAAGAGGGGCCAGTACTCACTGGGCTTAGCAGCATGAAGGCCATGTTGTAACCTGACAAGATCAAACTCACTCAGGCAACAGTCAGGGAATTTTAGAGAGCTTTATTGCAGATTATTTCAGTTTAGCTGAACGGCTCCTCCCGAGTGTGGAAAGTACTCAGGGAGCGCGCCACGGGGCTGGAGCATGGGGTTTGTAAGGGTTTTTCGAGCACGTCATTTATTAGTCAGCCAATTACAGATCATAGCACATTATAGCAACCAGTAGTATCTTTACACATACACATTACTTTTGGAAGGAACCTTTCAGTTTTAGAGTTCTTTGCTCCAATGAGGTTTGAAATGACCAGTCACAGCGGAAGGGGAGAGGGGAGCAAGCTGTTTTACAGAATCAAGAACTTTCGCAATAAAAAGGGGAGTGATACCTGATACACAGAGTCCTGTGAAACAAATTTAGCAAGCAAGCATGTACAGAAGCAGATTCGAAGACAATGTGCTAGTCTTGTTTATTCAAGACTCAAGGTTACAAAGTTGTTACATTTCTTTTTCTCCTGTTGCTAGCTTCTTGTTATTGATAGGATTCACAAACAGTGGCAAATTTTCTGTTGCCTCACCTCCCACTGTCTATTGTCCTAGTTCTCTGGTTAGGGTGGTCTCTAACAGCCAGAGCAGCTCCGAGTGACTCACGTACCAGAACACTGGCAGACGAGCCAATGACAAGAAAGTGAAGACTTTCCAAGAGTGTGGACAGTTTCATAGTCTTAACTGCGCAAAAAGATTCGAAGATAAATAGAGAAAAAAGTCAGGCAGAGGAGTTATTTTTCCTCCTCTTCCTTCCTGTCTCTTCTTCCCTTCCTAAAATAAAACAGACTTAACCACATGTAAAGGCTAAAAAGAGAAAATATGGAGAATAGATAACTGGCGGAGTGAGGTCCCTAAGAGAATTAAAAAAGAATGGGATCTAGGAAGCAAAAGAAGACACCCACTGAGTATTGAGGCAGAGAGGGAAGAAAGATATTGCTGAAGGCAGGGCTGGGGTGGGGGCGGCAGGTGGGGTGGGGGCAGAGCAGGGCCAAGGAGCTGGGGTGGGAGAGCAGGAAGGAAGGGAAAGTCTGAAGAACCTCTTCCATAACGGCTACAGGCAGGGAAGATTCTCAGACTTCCCAGTGTGAGCAGGAAAGGCCCCCAGAGACAGGAAAGCGGCATTTTGGGCTAGGTCGGTGGACAACGGGTACAAGTGGTGGTTTGGGCCAGGCCGGCAGAGCGACTCTGACTCCTCAATGGACCTCACACATGAGTATATGTCATCTGTCCAACCAGGCAGGGAAGGAACTCCTTGGAGAGCACAGAGAGCCACACATTTTTAAGCAAACATTTCGACAGATCACGTCAAGCCCGGGAACCCTGTCAGCGTGGACATCAACATCGAGCTGAGTGACCGAAGAGGGCTGTGGGAAAGCAAACGCAAGTCGGTGTGCATGTCTGAACCGAACCGCTGAGGAATCCCGCCCCGGGGGGTCACTCTCCACCACCCCCACCCCAGTCACCAGGCTCTAGGCAAACCGCTTCACCTTGCTGTGTCCCAAGCTTTCTTTAAAGAAAGTACTGGTGTTATGCCCAAGTTTGTAATATCGCCCCCCAAAAAAAGACCAGAGACTACCAGGGAGACCGAGTCACGCCTGCAAAAACAAAGGGCTTTATTATGGGCCTAAGCTCCGGCTCACAGACTCCACCAATCCACAGGCCACATGGAGAAAGAGAGCCCAGAACAAAGGCAGGGTAGGGCTTTTATGAGTTTGGGAAGGGGCGTTACCGGAAATGATGACACAGGCATAGCACTCCAATCCCTACCCCCCTTATCAATACTGGCAGTTGTGGGAGCCAATCACAACATTTAGATTATTAACCAATCAGAGTTGGCCCAGGAAGGGCATGACTAGGCCCGCCCCTAGGAAGGTCAAAGATGTCAACTGGCCTCTCCTGACTGGGCACCACAGGAGTTGTCCCTCCTTAATGTGCGCCCTTTCATAAGGGAGAAGCAGGCACCTTCCCCTTTAAGTACACGGGAAGGCTGAATCAGACCTGTGTCCTTACACTGGGTGTGTCTCTTTCAGCTCCTCAGGGGTGTTGTGGGGCTGAGTGCGCTCTGTGTACACCTCTGGCTGAGAAAGGAGCTGCTCCGACCTGGAAGACCCTCCCAGGCGCGGGCACCACCGGGCCACACCTGGCGTGTCCCCGTCGTATTCATGAAGAGAAAAGGCACAGACTTGTATGGGTTCTTCGCAAGCGTCCTTCTCACTGGCTCATGTGTCCCAGCGTGCAGAACGGGACCTCCCGGAACTACCAGAAAGACAACACTGTGCTGCCTGAACATGTGAACATGCGGGGAGTCCCACGGCTCCCTGCTAGAGCCTCTCCGTGTGGAAAGGCTGATTATCCCCCTGCTTACCCAGAACAAAAGCCCTTTATTTAGCGAGTGTCTGCTTGATCAGCACGGAGCCTTCCTGTCTGTCTGCCCCCCTGTTCTGTTGATTCTCGGAGCCGGCAGGCTCTAGACCAGCTAGAGTCCAGAACCATGTCCCCCAGGCCGCGCTGTCCGTGTTAAGTACTCAGCGTAATGTCTGCTGCTGCTGGTGCTTGCCTCACTGCTCTCTGCCACAGGGCAGGCGAGTATGTGCTCCAGAGAAGCTGCTGAGGCAGGAACTGTGGGCTAGGTGACATGGGGTACCTTGACCGTTTTATTTTTTTCATTTTGTGTTGAGGTGAAATCCACATGAAAACAAACCCTTTCAAACGAACAATTCAGGAGCACTTGGTGCATTCATAGTATGGTACAACCACCACCTCCACCTAGTCCTACCATATTTTCGTCACCTCAGAAGGAAACCCTATAATCGTCAAGCAGCTGCTCCCCGTTTCTCCCTTCCCTCAACCCTGACACTGGCAGCCACTAATTTTGAACTCTGTCTCCACAGATTTAGCTCTTTTGGATATTTCATATATGTGGAACATAAAATGTGGCCTTTGTGTTTGGCTTCTTACATTTAGCATGTTTTGAAGATTTCTTCCATTTTGTGACATGTACCATATCAGTACCTCATTCCTTTCTACGGCTGAATAATATTCTACTGCATGGATACCACACAGTTGAGTTATCCATTTGTCCACTGATGAACTTCTGGACTGCTCCTCCCTTTTGACTACATGGATAGAGCTGCTATGAGAATGTGTGTATATGTGCTTGCTGGGGGCTGGTTTTCAGGCTGGGGACTGGTTTTCAGTCCTTTGCTATAGTTGACCCTTGAACAATACAGGTGGTAGGGAAGCCAACACCCCGCATCATAATAAAAAATCCATGTATAACTTTGGACTCCCTCAAAACTTAACTATTATTGGCCTGCTATTGACCAGAAGCCTTACCAATAACATCAAAAGTCAACACATTTTGTATGTTACATGCATATGTTATGCTGTATTCTCACAAAAAACAATAAGCTAAAGAAAATGTTAAAACCATGAGAAAATACACCTACAATACTGTATTAACTGAAAAACATCCACTTATAAGTGGAATCGGGCAGTTCAAAACCTTGTTCAAGGCTCAACTGTATACCCAGGAGTGGAACAACTGAGTCCTACGGTAATTCTGTTTAATTTTTTGAGGAACTGTTTTCCACAGTGGCTACACACCCCCACCAGCAGTGTACAAGGCTTCTAATTTCTCACTTCCTCACCAACACGTGTTCTTCTTCCTTCTTTTCTTCTTACAGCCATCCCAGTGAACGTTAAGGAGTACCTCACTGTGGTTTTGACCTGCATTTCCCTGATGACTAATGATGTTGAGCACCTTTTCATGTGTTTAATGGTGACCTGTATACTTCTCCACAGAAATGTCTATTTAAGCCCTTTGCTTGTTTCTTAATTGGGTTGTTTGTCTTCCAGTCATTTTCAAGCAAGGCACCCCCTACTCCTCTCTAAACCCCAGTCTTCAGGAAGACAGGATGCAAAGGAAGACAGAAACAGTGTAGCGGTTGAGAGGTTATACTCTGCAACCAGAGTGCTTGGGTTCACTCTGCAACTTAGTAGCCTGATAAAGAGACCTTCCTGAGCCACCAGCTCTTCATCTGTAAAAAGGGAGGTAGTAATAGTGAAAGTCATAGATGTGTGGTGCATTCAATAATTTAACCAATGTAACATGCTTACACTAGTGTCTGACACAAAGTAAGGCTATAAAATGTTTCAAAATCCAGTAAGCCTTGTAGAGACAGCACTTGCATGAACTCACAAGTGTGTTCCCACAGAGATAGGGGAAATGTACGAACCTCTGCCAGACGCAGCCATGTAAAAGGACGAGGGACTTCAGGAACAATTCACATTACTTAGTGTCCATGTTAAATCCAGAATGATCTCAAAATAATAAAAAGCAGTACATAACATATAAGTCTTTTATCTTTTCTAACAACAAAAGAAACATATTCTTACGCTGTGGCAAGAAGGCACAACGCAAATCTATGCACAAAGTTTAGTAACCCTAAACCAGGGACCAAATCTTCTGTGCCATCATACATCCCTTGGAATGAAAAAAGATGAAGAAAGTTTACAGGCTGCTGTATTTTATAATTATGATTTCTTTGCAATGCCTATCTATCACTGTGAGTGAGGGTAATAAACCATAGCATGTGATTGAGAAGGATCAAGACTCTCTCCTTTCCGTATACAGAAAAAATCCATTGTGTCCAGAGGAATCATGTCAAGGAATTCACCCGCTCAGGTCCAAAAGCCATAGGTACTGCACACAATCTTAAGAAGGGACCATGCAAGATAACATATGACATCAATCCTGTGTCAATGTACAAACGCCTCTGTGCTCCAATTCTATATTACACTTGAAAGGTAAAGGCTCTTCCAAGTAGGAGTTCAAAATCACCAACCACATACTCAGACCCAAATAATACACAATTTCATACTTTTGCATTGATTTAATAAGGAAAGAAATCCTCTCGTCTCTCAAACTTGTTAGGGAGCTTGGGTTTTCTAAAAGCATAGGTGCCCTTCCCCCACCCCCTCCACCCAGCAAATTTAGACCATGACACACTAATTATCTTGGATAGCAATCCATGAGCTCAGAAAAGGACTGATGACAAGGAGCTGGAGTCATGGGTAAATTCATGCTTACTCTCAATACTGGAGAGAATGGATAGAATGAATGGAAAAGGTGGTCAGAAATTAGAAAAATCAAAAGGCAAAATGCCAAAGTTAATTTACCAAGCAGAGACAAGGGCAATTAGTGAAAATTTCTTATATAGCAAACAAGAAAAAAACACAAAGAGCAAAACTTTCTTTCTTTAAAAAAAAAAACCTCTAATAATATGATGCATGAAATGGGCAAGCTTAAGTGAACTTACTCTTTAAAAAAAGTCATGTTCCTGGAAAAACAAATAATAGAAATAAGGCCTGGAATGTTCTTTCATCAAAATGAAATGTTCTTTCTTGTTACAGAACACAGTTAAAGAGAGATGTTTAAGATGCAAAATAATAAAACGCACAGCATTGTGAGTCCCAGATCGAAAGACATGGCAAGAAATTTCAGGTCTAAAAAGTATCTACATGCTTGTGAGGATGTGGAGAAATGGGAACCCTCTTGTACTGCTGGTGGGAATGCAAACTGGTGCGGCCACTCTGGAAAACAGTGTGGAGGTTCCTCAAAAAATTAACAATAGAACTACCCTATAACCCAGCAATAGCACTGCTAGGAATTTATCTGAGGGATAACAGAGTGCTGATGCATAGAAGCACATGTGCCCCAGTGTTCATAGCAGCACTTTCAACAATAGCCAAATTATGGAAAGAGCCTAAAGATCCATCAACTGATGAGTGGATTAAGATATGGTTTATATATACAATGGAATACTACTTGGCAACGAGAAAGAATGAAATCTGGCCATTGCCAGCATCATGGATGAAACTGGAGGGTATTATGCTAAGTGAAATAAGTCAAAGAGAGAGATACCATATGTTTTCACTCATATATGGATCTAGAGAAACCTAAGAGAAGACCATGGGGAAGAGGAAGGTGTGAAAAAAAAAAAAAGTTACAGAGAAGAAGGGAGGCAAACTATAAGAGACTCTTAAATACTGAGAACAAACTAAGGGTTGGTGGGGGTGGGGGAGAGGGGAAAGTGGGTGATGGGCATTAAGGAGGACACTTTTTGGGATGAGCACTGGGTGTTATATGGAAACCAATTTGATAATAGATCATATTTTAAAATAAATAAATAAATAGAAAAATAAAAAGTACCTATAAGTTGGAAATAATATTGATCTACAACTTTAGTGAAAACCAAAATTTGCTATAGTTTTATTCTGAGTACTCTATTTTTGTTTGGTTTGGTTTTTTGGTCATTACAGAAAAACACAGAAATCACAGAATAATACAGGGGAGAAAAAAGGCAATCTGATATATTATGACTTAAGACAAGCAATATTTGTTGTATTTCCTATCAAAGACAAGACTTAAATAATGTATCTTGCAGTATCTTAAAACCAAGAATTTAAGATACTGTGACTGCTTTCCTACCAAAATATCAGAATAATGTTACACATACATCATTCAATTAATAACATACAATGGTTATTCTCCCATATTATTAAATATGCTTACTAGCTGCATGTAACTTCTCTTTACTTTTACTTATAATTTATTTAACCACTTCCGCATTGAACTTTTCTCTCTTTATTGCAAAAAAAATGTACAATTACTACTTTCACCAACAAGGAACATTATGAATAATTATAATGATAGACTCTTAATAAATATTTCTAAATTTGCTTTGTCCCAAGATATAAAGAAACTTACACAACAGTAGTAATATGGAAGTGCCTGTCCTACTAAATTCTTGCTAACATTTGAACATGAACAATTCTTGTTAATTTCTGCCAAAAAGCATCTCACTATTTGCCTTTCTCTATTAGTAAGGTTAATATCTTTCCATATATTTATAGACTAACTGTAATTTTCTGTGGATTCCCTATGTATCATATGGTACACTAGCCTGCCTATTCATTCTTCCAAATAATCACTAATTATTTGGGACAATGCCTCAAAAACACTTTGGAAAGGCCGTCAACTTCCTAATGCTTAGTTTTATTATCTGTGAGCATACTATGCCTCTGTAATTAATCTTCTATATTTTTTAAAGCTTGTAGGTCTTTTTGTATTTTCCTTGAGGCACCTGTAGCCTTTAACAACTTTCCTGTGAGACTTCTTGGCACTTCTGTATGCAAAATACAAACTACTTTCCAAATCACTCTCTAAGCTTTTCATTATTTTAACCAGGAAATTTTCTATTATGAAATAGGAGTCGCTATTTACAAATTACAAATTTCTGAGTATAATTTTGTTTGCTGTCTGTTAGTTTTAATATGATTCTCTTTTTTTAGTTACTAAAAAGTTCCAGTTTCCACTTTGGTCCAAGAGTTACAATTTTTAGTTTCCAAGCAATAGGTGCAGTTGAATCCATGCTGCCTATATCCACCCAAGAATCAATTCTGGCAAATATTTCAAAGGTAATTGAAGAAAAAAAAAAAAGGTATGTATCTTTTACAAAAGATACAAAGCTGATTCCATTTAACGTTTTTTACCTTAAATTCTATTTATAGAACAATGATAGTGATAGCCCTTCTTTTAGTTTTACTTTGATTGGCCTCTGCCTATCCTTTTACTTTAATTATACTTTTTTTTTTAATTTGAAAGTAGTCGTTTATTAACTGACCAGATTACAAAAATAATCATGGTAGATACCTTAGTTCATTCTTCTAATAAGCCTATTGATCTGGTCTTCCCTGTTGCCAGCATCTCCACCTTCTACAAAATGGGTGGTCTTCTTCTTCATTCCCCCTCGTGGAGAAGATAGCTTGAAGGGCCATAAAAAGTTGTTTGCTTCTTTGAAACGTTTTCCAACAGTGTAGATCTCATGAATCAGGTCCTCCATGCAGATG
>NC_043702.1:113967090-113994219 GCF_006229205.1 Suricata suricatta
AAGAGATCGAGCAATCAATGCGTTATCTGTCAGGGCAATTCGCTTCTTGTTGATTTTGCCATAACCAGGCTTGTAGATCAGTTCATTCACTGACTTCAGGTTTGGGTATCCCCAAGCTATGTATGGTTCCACAATCCTTAGCATGTTAACTGAAGCCTTGTTGAGCTTAACAAAGGTGCCATTGAAGATCTGGCGAAGGCAAAGGAGCTGCAACACCTTGCGCACCTTTGGGCTCACACCATTGTTACCTCTGATCCTGATGACAAATGCCAGTTTGGGCTCCGCGGGCACGTAGAGTTGCCAGCTTTTCTTGCCATCCGAGCCATTCGAATCTCAGTTCTGTACATCTGCCTGTATTCCTTGTGGTAATGCTTAACCTTCTCATAAATAAGCTTCCTCCTTGCCTTTCGAAGCATCTTTTGGGCGAACTTCTTTCTCAGACACTTGATCTTCAATTCTGCATAATTCCTTCACTTTTTCTTAAGTGTTTCTGGCACAGCCGGAACCTTCTTTTTCTTCTCGTCGACACCCTCCATGGTTCTAGCCGGAAAAAGAGCTACTTTAATTATACTTCTGTGTTTGGATCGAGTGAGTGTCATCACTTGTAAACAGTCTATTCTAACAGCTGATGGAGCACTGATTATGAAGCTGTTCATTTGTACCACATCTGTCTTTCTCCATCATACATATATCTAGTAAGTATCTAATAATCTGTAATGAGATATTCTCTGATTACTAAGCCATGGTTCTCTGTTACTCTTTAAACTTGGAATACTGTAATATTATAAATTAAAACACCATAATACATTCTAAGGTCACAGAAATAGCTTAGGGACTAATGGGAGTGTGGGGGTTACATGAATATCAACACTCAAATATCATCAAATCATACCTAAATATATACATTTTATTGTTTGTAAATTATAATTCAATTTAAACAGGGAATAGAGTGAAAAATCAGAAGTACAGTTCCAAGGAGTAGCTTCCCTGTACCCCATGGAGACTACTGGTGATACAGACAGAAACATAAATTTTATTTATAAAATCATCTTTGTGTACAAAACGCTATCTGATGGTATGGTATTTTGTGACAGAGGAACTATCCCTTCATTGCACCAAAGCCTAAGTTAATTGCAAGATTTTTGATACATAAATTCTGATGATAAATTTAGTATTTTCCTAATAGAGAAAAGAAAACAAAGCAAAAAGTATCCCTGAGTTTACCAGTCTAGTAAAATACCTGCTTTGGTCTTGAGATTTAGCATAACAATTACCCACATATTAAACAAAGGTTATTTTTTCTACAAGTAACCTTTACACTATAGAGATACCCTAACCTTTAAAACTCCCTCCCTGAAGATATTTGCAAATGACATGTTGGATAAAGGCTTTGTATCCAAAATCTATAAAGAACTTATCAAACTCAATGCCAAAAAACAATTAGTCCATTGAAGAAATGGGCGAAAGACATGAATAGACACTATTCCAAAGACATCCAGATGGCTAAAAGATGTATGAACAGATACTCAACATCACTCATCATCAGGGAAATACAAATCAAAACCACAATAAGACACTACCTCACACCTGTCAGAATGGCTAAAATCAACAGCTCAGGAAACAACAGGTGTTGGTGAAGATGCAGAGAAAGGGGAACACTTTTACACTTTTGGTGGGAATGCAACCTGGTGCAACCACTCTGGAAAACAGTGTGGAAGTTCCTCAAAAAATTAAAACTAGAGTTACTCTATGACTCAATAATTGTACTACTAGGTATCTATCCAAAGGATACAAAAATGCTGATTCAAAGGAGCACATGCCTCCTAATGTTTATAGCAGTGCTATCAACAAGAACTAAATTATGGAAAGAGCCCAGATGTCCAAGTATTGATAAATCAATAAAGAATGGTGTGTGTGCGTGCGTGCGTGTGTGTGTGCGTATACACACACACACGCACGCACACACACACATATATACATATATACACAATACTTGGTGACCAAAAAGAATGAAATCTTGCCATTTACAACAACATGGATCAACTAGAATGGATTATACTAAGTGAAATTAGTCAGGCAGAGAAAGACAAATATCATATGATTTCATATGTGGAATATAAGAAACACAACAGATGAACATAGGGGTAGGGAAGGGAAAATAAGATAAAAACAAAGAAGGAGGCATATCATAAAAGACTCTTAAATACAGAGAACATCAGAGGGTTGTTAGAGGGATGCTGAGTGGGAGGGGTGACCTAAATGGATGATGTGCATTGAGAAGGGCACTTGGGATGAGCACTGGGTGCTATATAAAAGTGATAAATCACTAGGTTCTACTCCTGAAAACATTATTATACTATATGTTAACTAATTTAAATTTAAATTTAAAAAAAAAAAACCTCCCTCCCTACCCAAGGATTAAAATTCATATTAACTACTTAAGTTGAAACACAGTTTCCATCAAAATCTGGAAGGACCTCACTTAGGAAGGAAGACCAGGGACAGGGGCATTCCAGCATGAGCCTTCATTCAACTTGTGGAAATAAAGTATCCTTCAGTCCCTTACATTTCTGCTCAACAACACTCACTGGGGAAAGTTTCAAACATTTATTGGAGATCCTCCTGGAAAGAGAGGGCAATTTACTGGCATGTGTGATTGTTAAGTGGGATAATATGTCAATCACCTAATTACCAACTATTCATTGAGGATGGCTTTTAAATACATCGAAAATGAAACATGTAAAATTAGCCATGATTCCAAATGTATTATACTGTATGAATCACAGAATAAAAGCTTTTTTCAAAATACATAATTTATTCAAAGGAGTTTCCTACTTTAAATACATTCTCCATGAAAAGCAATTTGTATTGACCCAAGTTACTACACCTTCCACGGTTCTTTCAGAGGGTATATTTACTCAAAAGCAACAAGAAAATGGTAAACAAGTCTTCCAGTCCAAGCTAAAGTTACACAAAATCACTAAGGAGATCATTTTTTATTCCACTCCTTCCTATTTCATTGCCTCCTCCAGGTACCAACACACCCCCATTATCGGGAACCACAAGATAATTCTTACTTTTTACAAGACACTTAATCTCAGAAACAAACTGTGGAGTTGCAAAATTGAAAATCAGTAAACAACCAGTGTCCATCGACCACACTGATGAGTACCAGTGTATAAAGACCATTCCTACTCGCTGCCATGCTCCAGATCCAAAAAGGGAACCAAAATTCAGGGCCATGTTTGTCTCCTTAGAGCCCTTGGCAGAGAGAGAAAACATTAAAATAACAGAAAAAAAAAAAAACCCCCAAAAAACAAAAAACAACACCCCACCACTTAAAACTGAACTGATATTCTAACAAGAAAGCAATATTTTGTTCTTCAAAACAAAAATGACAGTGGCTCAGTTGGTTAAGCATCTGACTTCAGTTCAGGTCATGATCTCACAGTTCATGGGTTCAAGCCCCGTGTTAAGCTCTGTGCTGCCAGCTCAGAGCCTGGAGCCTGCTTCGGATTCTGTGTCTCCCTCTCTCTCTGCCCCTCCCCCACTCATGCTCTGTCTCTCTGGCTCTATCTCTCTCTCTCTCTCTCTGTCTCTCTCTCTGTCTCTCTCTCTCTCTCTCTCTCTCTCAAAAATAAATAAACATTTTAAAAAATAACATATATGATCAAACTATCACCACCCCCCCACAGCAAAAAAACATTTTCAAAGCAATGAGAATAACACTTATATTTGCCTTTTGTCCATGATACTAGTAAAGGGTGGCCCCTTCCCCTGAGGAAGGGAGGTCAGCCACTCCTGATGAACACATGAATAACAAACATAATGCACAAATCCCCAAAGTATATATACTTTAACCAAATAGGTGAAATATATTTCTACATAAAGTAAAAGGAAGAGAAATTTTAAATTTTTTAAGCTGTGATGTGAGTATTATAGGAACTGCTGTGATTTGTATTTGACCTGATGGTACAAAGATCTATGCTCATCTCCATGACTCGGTCAAATGTTTTCATAACAGCAGAGCTACCTATTAATGATATTAAGGAGAAAGGTATTTAAACCTTCAGACACTCCGCTAATGTGCTGCTGTTCTCTTCTCTCTTCAAATGAAAAGGACAGGGGTATATTAAGGGCCATCTCTGGGTTAAGAGTAAAATTTATAATTTAACTGCTTTCTTAAAATTAGATCCTATCGCTCATAATCCTCACATCATTTGAAAGTTTGTAAATTTAAAAGAAAATCATAACAATCCATCATTATCAAGGGCAGAGTGGACCCAGAGTTGCCATGGCAACGGTCTAAAATCTAGACTTAATTTATTACTGAATAAGTTACCCCAACCAGCAGTGGCAGACTAAAATGGTATTCCCAAACCTTGCTGAGTTCTAACTGCCCACACATTACTCACCAAATGAGGTAAAGGTGGCTAAATACTTATTACTAGTTCTGGGTACTGTAACTCCATAATTTGAAAGGCATTTCTCCTTCTGAGTTTATCACTTCAGTACTGCCCTTAAAAACTGGGTGTTGCCTAGGTGGCTCAGTTGGTTGAGTGTCCGACTTCAGCTCTGGTCATGACCTCAAGGTACATGGGTCTAAGCCCCGCGCTGCGCTCTGTGCTGACAGCTCAGAGCCTGGAGCCTGTTTCACACTCTGTGTCTCTCTCTCTCTCTCTCTGCCCTTCCCCCACTTGTGTTCTCATTCTCTCTCTCTCTCTCTCTCTCTCTCTCTCTCTCTCTCTCTCAAATAAATAAACATTTTAAAAAATTGGCTGTTGTATGTAAGTGATGAATCACTGAATTCTACTTCGGAAACCAATACTGCACTGGGTGTTAACTAACTAAAATTTAATTTAAAAAAGGAAAGAGAGAGAAAACAAAACAAAAAAAAAATCACTAAATACTATACATGACAATGCCAGGCTAGAAGTTATAATGAGCAAAAAAAAAAAAATTTGTTCACTGTAAGGAAGGGCTCAAAATCAGGAGACCACACAGGAGAAGATTACACATCCTTGTGGCAGAAGAGCACTGAATGGGCAAAGAATGAGCATTAAATTGTTGAAAAGTATAATCTGTAGAGCCTGTGAGCCTCTTCCAAGAAAAGTCTAATGCACAACATGTCTCGTGACCAGGTGTCCAGTCCTACTTGAAATATGGAGAAAATGAGATATGAGAAACATGTGGGGTTATGGGGTCAATGGGGTGATAAGTGCATAGTAAAGCTGCTATTTCTGAGGATTTAGATAAAAATGGGCAACTCAAAAATTGATCCCTACAATGACATCAATCTCACCTAGACGGATTTTGTAAGCACTCAACCCAGCAACTCCCCCAGACCATCCTTACACCAACCTTCGGGACTGAGCCCCGTCTTGCTTACTGCTTTCAGAAGGGTGCTGCCTCCACTTAGCGATTTTTATTAAAAATGGCAGCGGCTCCCTATTTGAATGTTAATTACTGTTGTGACACACAACATAATTTAACTTGCTTCAGTAATTTATTCCTCCTCTTAATTAGATGTAGTAATTGGAAAATCTTCCAGAATGTAACAACAGTTGCATAGGTGAAATGGCAGCGAAAGGGAGTTTTCCCAGAGGATCTCAACTATAAATCTGGGGCTGGCTGTTCACCTGGCCGCCACCTGGGTGCACCATGCCAGGGATCAGAGATAGCCCTTCCAGAATCAAGTGGGTGGCATCCACAGCCTTTAGAGTTGAATGATTCAAGAGGAAGGCAGAGCCTCAGCATCCAGTTTACAGCTCTCCTTAAGGAGAATGGGAAAGACAAAACTTGAATGACTCCAGGAGGGACACGACACGGTGCCACTTCAAAGCCTCTATTATGGGAGCTGTGTACACACTGTTCAAAGATTCTGCAGAAAGAGTACTGGCCAAAAGTGCTACTGAGGTGTGCTGGGTTCTATTCGTACTAATTGATTTATGGAAGTGTTCTGGTGCTTGCCACATCACACATGCACATAAATATTTACTGGAACAAGTAAATGAACGATGGAATAAGGAAATGAATGGGTACATGCATGGCTTGGACATAATGATGGCCAGTAAGTATTCAATACACAGAACATACCGGATACCATGCTAGCACTTTATCTCTCTTTCCTCCTCTCCCAATTTCCTTTTCATGTTACCCAAATCCTTACTCCCTATCTTTACCTAAAATCCTTTTTAAAAAGCATTCTATGACAGATTATTTCAACCATTAGTGAGAATACTCCATATAACCATCTTCCAGTCTTTCTTCATTTCCATCCTATAATACCAGCCTTCCTATATTATTTTGAAGCAAATCCCAGGTATCATATTTCATCTGTCAATATTTACAGGGCTCATTTCTTAATCTCAATATAATAATCCCTTACATATATTAATAAGAATTCCTAAAAACCACCAAATATTCAGGTATGTACCTTTTTCCCAACTGTATTATAATTTTCTATAGTTTGTATAAATTGATATCCCAAAAAAAGGTCCAGACATTAGGATTAGTTGATATATCTCTTAATCATTTTTATATACAGATTTTTATTCTCCATCTGGTTTTTTACTTCAGCTGCATTTTTTGTTACTATTATTATTATATTATTTTAGAGAGAAAGAGAATGCAAGTAGAGACAGCCAGATGGAGAGAGGGAGAAGAGAGGAAGGGAGGGTGAGGGTGAGGGCGAGGGCAAATCTCAAGCTCCATGCTCAGGGCAGAGCCCAACATAGGGCTCAACCTCATGACCCTAGGATCATGATCTGAGCCAAAATCAAGAGTGGGCTGCTCAGGTGACTGAACCACCCAGGTGCCTTGCAATTTTTTTAATTATTATTGAAAAAAGTCATTTGCCCTGTAGAGTTACCCAGTCTAGATTTTTAAAAAATTGTATCTCGGCAAGTATGGGTAGTTCAGTTGGTTGGGTGTCCAACTTCAGCTCAGGTCATGATCTCGCAGTTCATGAGTTTGAGACCCGTGTTGAGCTCTGTGCTGACATCTCAGAGCCTGAGGCCTGCTTCAGATTCTGTGTCTCCCTCTCTCCCTGCCCCTTTTCCACTCACACTCTGTCTGTCTGTCTCTCTGTGCCTGTCTGTCTGTCTCTCTCTCTCAAGAATACATATACATAAAAGAAAATTAAAAAGAAAAAACTATATCTCTATGATGTTTAATTCCCTCTGTTCCCCTTTCTTCTAGACTTTCTGTTAATTGGTAGTCTGAGATAAGGGCCTACGTCTTTCAAGTCGCAGCAAGAATGTGTCACAGGATGTGTACTTCATCAGGAGACGGTGGCTCTCTCTGTGGTGCTGGCGGCCGGCGACACTCACCGCCTGGACCCACTAGCTCACTGGGGTTGCAACATAATGAATTCTGACCCTTCTGAATCCTTCTGCCTCTGTTAGCTAAGATACCTCTCCAATAAAAAGGTTCTCTTCAAGTATTTGGTTAATCAAAGGTTACAATTTGTAAAGGAAAGCAAGTTAAACACTTGATTCTTTGTTTTTTGTTTGTCAGTTTTTCATAGTAATGAGATTTCCCTAATATCATTAAAAAAAGAAAATGTGAATTTTTTTTTAACTCTGAAATTTCCTTAAGAGGAACATTCTGTGTCATAAACCCAAGACTTTCCATTATCATGGTATACTTGGAGGTTTGGGTAAACAAAGACATAATGTACGCCAGAAGTATCTGTCTCAAAAAAAAAACAAAAACAAAACACCAAAAAACCTATCTGTCTCATTAGGGCCTCTTCAACAAACACATCTTTTCTTAATTTGAACATCCCCAAGTAAGGAAGTTTTAATAAACAAAAAATGCTGTGTATTATTTAAGAATACTAATTATCTAACACCTTCCGCTCAAAATCACGATACAGATGCTTGCCACCTGATTGTGGAGCCAGCGGGGCGGAATGGGCACAATCACTGGTCTCCAGCAAGGGGTGCCTCCCTTTGCAAACACTCCCCAGAACTGACATAAACAGCATGTGACTAAGGAGCCACAGAGATGTGATAAAAACAACCAAACACCATGTGAGAAACATATTCTACTATAATACGTACATCATATGGGTTCTATTTTTTTTCTTAGAGAAAAAGTGATCACGTAAGCTACAAAAATAAAAGGAGACCCTAGTCTCCACTTTAGGGGAGAGCAGAGACACGTGTCCTTGAAATTACCTGTAGCTGCAATGTAAGGAATTTATTTACAAAATTAATGAGCAGCTCACAGGCTCCGGAGCCCCCGAGGCTGAGAATGGGGAGGAAGAGCAAGCACATCCGACATCCTATTTGCCACATAAAGGATTCAGGAAATTCAAGGATCGGATGAAGTATATATCACTTCATCAATGGCACTTTGGGTGCCCAAAAATACCCTCTACACACAAACCCACAGGGAATCTCAGATTTTCTGTCCCCAGTGGGCACTGACGTTTTCTTAATTTGCATAGTTTTATTTGTAAGAGACAGAATTCAAGTTGCTGAATCACGAAACATTTGTACAGACCTGGGTGGTCTGGTTTGGAACCCACTCCGCAGTAAGAGGGGACGGAGGACACCTATCTGTGAGACACAATACTGCTTTGCTAGCTGTGTGCCAAGCAGCAGGGGTCTAAATGAGGTGTCCTCCACAGACCCACACACAAATGGAGGCAGAAAAGTCAGAGACTTGAAAACCTGGATTCTAACACTAGCACACTGATTTCCTGAATAAATAGCTTAACCACCTTATACCTTCACTTTTGCATTTTATAGAGATAATTATCCTTGCTTTAAAATTGTCACAGAAAGTATAATTCTAACCTACTAATGAAAGAAACAAAGAGAAACCTAACAAAGGGTCTCAACTAATCCAATCAAAAAGAGAGGCAACAGTCATGTGTTAGTAGTGGGCGGCCACTAACACTGTCCTCCTCAGCTCCTCCCTACCATCCTTTCAACCTCCTTCCTTCCCCTTTCTCCCAACACCAGGGCCTGCCTCCACCCCCTCCTGTCTCTGGGCTCTTCTACCACTTCCGCCTCCCCCATTTCAGCTTCTCTCTTCTGCACAATTAAAGCTCTGGACCTTACAACTCTTCTAATCAAGCTCCTACGCTGTAAACAGAAGAGGTGAGGCCTGAAGGGACAGAAGCCACGGGCTCAGGAACAGCCCATTATTTGCAGAGCTGGCCCGTGTGGACTTGGGACTCAGGTGGAAAGCTCCTGTGCGCTGTAATCATACTGTCTTCTACCTGGGGCTGCTCACCGCTTTTACTAAAGAAAGGGGCTGGGGGAGCTGGTAAACACCTCTTGTTCTCCCACCATCATGAAGGGCTTCCAGTCATAATCAGACAAGGTAAAACTGACCACATCAATCAGATTCAAATCCTACATCTGGAAGACACCTCCAAAGTTCAACTGTCTTCACCCTTAATCCATCTCACCCAGGAAGATTCAAGAGGCTGATCCCACAGCGACCCTCTCCCAGTCACTCCCTCTGAAGTTCAACATCATTGGAGAAATATCATCATTGGGTCAAATCCAAATCCTCCCTAAAGTAAGAAACAGCTCTTGATTCTTAGATTCAATACCAAAGCACAATCAACGCTACAAGGCAGGCAAGGAACCCCACACAAGCACCTCAAAGCAGAGAGCCATGAGTACAGAGAGTACAAGGAACTTGTGTTAAGAGCCCATTGCTCAATTTCTCCACCGCTTTCCTCTTTAGCAGGCTAAATCATCTTAGCCCCTTTAACTTTATCAATCTTTTCATGATCATTTTTGGCTCTCGTTCAAGGCTCCTTCAAATTATCCACGTTGCATTTTTGAAAGATAGAGTCTAGAACCACAGGCAAATAGATGAATTCCTTAATGCAAGAGAAAAATCACCAACAAGAATTATTAGAAAGTTTGTATAAGTCCACAACAATTAAGGAAACTTCCATGCAAAAGAGGCAGTATTCAAGGCAATCATATTTTACAGATAGGCTAACTTGTCAACTTAGAGAATACCAGAAACTAAGGAGAAAATCAAAGAGAGTCTCCTGAACATTATCTAACTTGGAAGCTCTTACCATGTAGCTAAACATGAGAAGGCCTAAGAGATAAAAGCCAGAAATGTCCAAGCTAAATCCTTTAAATATTAACAAAGCCAGGAAAAAGCAAGGTGAAGGAATTGGGGAAAAGGCAAATTCCTTTTCTTGAAAAGCAAAGGAAGAAAATTAAATAAAAACCCTGACTAAGCTAGTAAAGTGTGTTCAGAAAGAAACTAGTAGTTGGGGGTGTGCTCTTGGTATAAAGTCTTGAAAATAATAAGGCCACTAAATTGCGAGCACTGGGGAGGTGAAGTGCTAGCTCGAAAGATTATGAAAACTGAGCTTTCCAAACTGAATTTGAAAAGGGGAAAGGTGAAAAGAGGTCAGCTTATCATAGGCAAGGGGGAAGTTTGTATTATTTGGCTGGCTGTTTTAAATTAATATCCTGGAACATTAGCAGGTTAAAGAGCCCTATATAAACGACAAAGAAAGAAGCACATGGAGTAGAAACAACAGTGTTTACACCTTACTAATACAAAGGTATTTATTACAAGAAGGATTTACAAGGTGCTAACATGACATACATCAAAGCCAAAAGGCTAGCTTTAATAAATAATGAGAAAAGGCATGTGGCATGGAAGTAAAGCCAGAGGACGTGAAATAACTCCATCTGTGCACAAACGAGATTTTTTTAACAAGTAAGCTACTCCAAGCTCCATGAAAGACCACATCCTGTAGTTCCCTAAGAGGCAGTTTTCCCACTGTGCCAAACAAGTACAGGCAGCCACGTGGAAAGACTAAGAGTGAGAAGAATATGGAACACTTGTCTTTTCTGAGACACTATGATGCACATTCAAAGACTCTGAAGACACACCTTGACCCAGAGAGGTCCCAGTCTTTACATTCAAACTGAAAGAAAAGTAAATGCATTGCCTTTTCCCCTCCTAGCTGGAAATACATGGAGGTAACACTGAGAGATCAGAGCAGAGGAGGAACAAGGGGTCAGTATAACTGACAGCTAAGTGAGCGTGCACTTTGGCAGCATGGCGGATGTCCTGAACACTCACCTGGCCTCCTCTGGGGACAGCATTTCCTGTCATCCCCCAATCTGTACCAAAGATGTGCGATTTCTGCTTCTAACATATCATACCTTGTCACAGACTGAATGTCTGTGCTTCCACATGCTTCCTATGTTGAAGCCCTTATTCCCAGCATGGCTCTATTTGGAGAAGGTGCCTCTGAGGAAATGAGTACGGTTAGATGTGTCATAATGGTGGGGTCCTGATCCGATGGGACTAGTGTCCTTTCAAGAAGACCCATCAGAGAGCTTGCTCCCTCTCACCACAAGCACTCACAAAGGAAAGGCCATATAAGGACATATCAAGGAGGCATGCAAGCCACAGAGTCCTCAGCAGAGGTCAAACCCAATGAAACCCTGAGCTTGGATTTTTACGTCCCAGAACTGTGAGAAAATACATTTCATTTGTTTAAGCCACCCAGGCTGTGGTATTCTGTTAGAGGGGCCTGAGCTGAGACACAGATGGTCCACCAATGTTTAATAATGACTTCCCAACAGCAGGAATGAGATTTTTAATTTTGTTTTTTACATCTCCTAATGCAAGGCTCCATGAGGTAGGGTGCTTCACAAATGGTTTTGACTATAATAATGGTTAAAAACTGCCACTGACTACAGTAACACCCACAGTTGTCTGGCAGCAATGATAGTGTTGTCAGCTGGATTACCATATGTACAGGCAAACACATTTTTCTCCTTATTAAACAGCAGACTATAGAATGCTCATAAATCTCATAAATCTCTACAGAATGCTCACCTTTTCTTCACTCACTACCAAAAACTATCAACACCCATTCAAGTAAGTCCTTTTTGAGAAATATACACCAAAATAAAATACCATCTGTAATGCTAATTTATTTGCACATGTGTGCTAAAAATACTACAAAAAATTCTGCTCTGATTTCTATGTAAGAAACTTAAATTCCTTGATTTTATACCAATTCATCTTAGTAATAATAAGCTCAGTCACTATATGGACCTGTCATTAATTTAACACTGCCTGTCAACTAACTGGAATTAAAAAGTTAAAAAAAAATAAACTTAAGACAATACCCTTTAGGCTTAGAATACTAAAACACAGAATTACAGGATCACAACTTCACTTAACTGACTGAGCCACTCAGACGCCCCACCACAGGGTCACAACTTGAGAGAATCACAAACTAGATAATTTAGGTCAACCTTACTTTCTCTTTTTCTCTTTTTTTTTTTTTAATAAGGGATCCAAATTTATCAATATGAGTAATAAAGGGATCCCTTAATACCCAGAATCATGTTTTTCTACTGTACTGCTAAGGAATAAATTTTTGGGAGTTAAATTCATAAATCTCAAAAAACAAAGAGTAAAGATTTTTGTTAAACTCATTAATTAGGGAACCAGGAAGATGTTATAACCTGTTCAAAGGAGAATCCAAAGAGCAAACAAGTATATAAGCATCAGGAATGCCAAAAGAGGCAAAAATTGGTGAAGCTGGTCGGTATACAGAAGTCAATCATCTGCTGCACTCTCCCATTATAATTAGCTGTCTATGGACGAGATCATTTCCTTCACTGTCTGATGACTACAACAGAGAAAGTTGTAAAACTGCTCAAAGGCAATGATAGGCAGACAGAACCTGGTTGGCTGAGCTAGACAGAACATCCACTCATTTTTTTTTACATAATTTCAAAGCCTTCCACAATTTCCCTGCTCAGTCTCTCACCATATATAAATACTATGAAACTAGAGAACAGCACGGTCAGTATGCCAAGAGACAGAATTCAGAATTCTTGGTTAGCTATTCAGTTGGGAAGAAGTCCAAGTTCATTTCACGCCCACACAGAAACTCAGAGACGGTGAGATATCGCCATGCTGGGCCAGCACGGTCAGCGCCACGACTCTTTCCCAGGATGAGTCCTCATCACACAACACCCTCACCAGGGCAACCGATTAGAACAACAGTTCCTTAGCCTGGGTAAGGATAAAGCCTGTATTTCAACTCAGGTCTTCCGACTCCACGTCCCATGCCCTTTCCACGGTATCACTGCTCTGGTTCGCCCAAGAGAGAACGTCTTTAACACCCCTTGAAGTTTATGAAGAAAAGGTCTACAAGAAAACTTTCATGGTTCTTCAGATAAAATGGAAAACGAGGAAAGACAGGAGAAGAAATAATCTACTCCATGAACACACAAATAGCGTACAGTGGGATGAGGAGCGGACAGGACGATCAAATGACCCCAGCTGTGCAGGGCTGCTCAGAGAATCTGCCCTGAAGAAAGGAGAAGAATGCGGGTAACAGTAGAAAAGATGTAGGAGTGTAGGAGAAGGACTCGAAAGCAAAATGATAAACAAGAAGGTCTTGTCCTCACACACTGTGTGTTGGGAAAGAATCACAGGATGTGCACACGAAGAGAATGGGAATCAAGCACTACATTGAACATTTTGTCTAATTTTTTTCTCAAAGTGCTCAGGATAATCACTGCAGACAATATTCAGAAAGCCAACAATACTGTAAGTAGCTGATGCGATTTTTCAATAGCTCTACTGTGGGAAAAGACAAAACACATCCGAAAATTGTAAGCTTTGAATCTTTTAAATGTTTTAATTAAAATGTTTCTGAATTCAGTTCATTCTAAGACTGAAGCTCTAAAGGGACCAGCAGGTTTTGATCTATCTTTGAGAAATGAGCATGCTTATTATACTCATTGTTTAAATAGGAAATTAGGAGGTAAACAAAGCAAATAAACAAACACAACATAGTAATGGAACCATTCCTTGGGGATAACAACAATACAAAGTGAAGGAGGGAAATGAAAGAATATTCAATTACTGAGTACCTACTGATGGAAATCTTGCTGTAAGTCTTCCGAAGAGTAGCTCTTTTTATGGTAGCACTAAGAAGGAAAAATACAGCATCGTCTTTGGCACACATTCTTCAAGCACTAAGGATGGCCTGGCTAACAAGTATCAGCAGACCTCTTAGAGTTCAGGTGTAAACTTTCAACCCATCTGAATATTTTAAAGAATGTTTAATAAAAAAAAACAATTTATTCCTTTACAATGAACAGACAATGAGTAAAAAGATCAGACAGGCATCTTCTGACCAGCCGGTTCTCTCTGTGCACCAGAAGCCAAATGACAATCAAAAAGCATTTTATCTAGCATCAGGGCAGGTACGGGAGGCTGTGTACATAAAATGTTACATAATACCAGAACGTTCGTTCGTTCGTTCAGCAGCTGGCCTTGTGCAGCTCGGTCTCCAGCACGAAGCTCACAAAGGGGTCTACTAGCTCCCTGCTCTGTGCAGGGAGGTCCCAGGTCTGTTTCACTCAGCCTAGATAATGCCCAAGGGAGCATTGGGACTGTGTAGCTCAGTCTGATTTTTTTTTTTGTCATTTTTTCATAGCAAACTTTGCCATTTTAACCATCTTCAAGATCACCATTCAGTAGCACTAAGCTCACAATGCCATGTGACCATTACCGCTTTTCCCAAGACTTTTTCATCACTCCAAACAGAAATTTAGTACTATTTGCTTTTTAATAAACTATATTAAGACATTTTTTCACCCCCAGCAAGACAAAAGATAACTTGCCTTCATTTTACTTCCCTCCCAGCCTTTTTAGTACCCACATTAGAATGGTCTGTAATTTGAATTCACATTTATTGTTTTGTAACATACACACCAATTATTTAGACTTTATTACTTTTACCAGTACTTTTGCTCTCCATTGTTACGTGCATCCCCTGTTTTCCTCTTTTACTTCCTTTTGCTTCTACTAGAATACAGTCTCAAGTAATTCTTTCATTGTGGTCCAAAGGTAAAAAATTTCTAAGCATGTCCAAAATTATCCTTAGCTTTCACTTGTGAGTGCCACTTTGACTGGGAATAGAACTCTAAGTTTAAAATAAGTTTGTCTCAGAATTTTGAAGAGTCTATTTCACTGTTTACTATAACCCAATATTGCTTAAATAAAGCCTGATGACAATCTAATTATCAAAAAAAATTGCTTTTGGGGCGCCTGGGTGGCTCGTTCGGTTGGGTCTCCGGCTTCAGCTCAGGTCAGATCTCACAACCGTGGGTTCGAGCCCCATGTCAGGCTCTGTGCTGACAGCTAGTTCAGAGCCTGGAGCCTGCTTCAGTTCTGTGTCTCCTTCTCTCTGCCCTTCCCCCTCTCATGCTCTGTCTCTCTCTGTATCAAAAATAAATAAAACATTTTTAAAAAATTGCTTTTTAAAATGGACACAGGTTACTAATATTTCTGGTTCAATGCCCTTTTGAAACATATCTCTCTTATCAGTCAGATTATAGGTCTGCCTGTAATCTGTTCCTTTAGTCTGTATGTTACTTTGCTACTGTGTTTTGATTTGTAACTGTTTTCCAGCAGGCACGCCTATTTACTGAGAAGAGGGGCACGTCACTGCAATGCTGTCACACCCACCCAGACACTGCACAAAGGTACTTTCTTGTATGGTGTACACCAGCTCATCCAAAACTTACAGACATCTAGAAAGATGGTATCATCACCATTTCATATATAAAGAAGATGAGGCTCAAATGAATGAATGATCTTTCTCAAGGCTACTCAGCTAGGAAGGGAAAAATCCAAGAGTCAAACTGTTACCCTATATTGAAACAACAAAGGAAGGGAGGAAGGGGAGAAGAAAGAGGAGAGAGGGAGACAGGAAGGAAGGAAAAGGGAGGGAACATCTGTGTTTGGTTCTGTATACAATTACCATTAATAATATTCACTACCCCCCGCCCTAAATCTGAGTGCTATGTCAAATCTATTACTAAAATACATACTCACACAACAAGAAGAGAAACATAAGAATAAAAAGAAGAGGTGCCTGAGTGGTCCAGTTGGTTAAGTGTCCTACTCTTGACATGATCTCACAATTCATGAGGTTCCTGAAATTGAGTCCTGTGCTGGACTCCGTGCTGACCATGTGGAGTCTGCTTAGGGTTCTCTGTCCCCTTTTCTCTCTATCCCTGCCCAGCTAACAATCTCTCCCTCTCTTTCTCTGCCTTCTCTCTCTCAAAAGTAAATAAGCAAACATCAAAAACATTAAAAAGAAGAAAAATATTTTAAGACTGAGGAGAGACTAATAAGGAACTGATTATAAATGGATATGCTTTGGAAAATGTTCTCAACTATCTCCTTACGAATGGGCCACCTCAGTGACTTAGAGAGGCTGCCTTTTTCTGGAAGCTGCCAGATACCCCAGGACAAAGTAAAGAGAATGAGCCAGATGTACACACTGCAAATCACTGTTGTCTGTATCAGAGTAGCACTCTGGTTTTGAGACAAATGGAAATCCCGTCATAGGCTGCTTTTAAAGACCAATGACTAGAAGAAAAACTGCCACATCCAGCAAAGCAATATACTGTTGGCGGGATGTGTTTAAGGGGAGGCACATACCACTGAAAACAGTGTAATTCCTACCTTCTCTTTATGATATATATATATATTTTCCCCCTCTCTGGATCTATTTCCTCAAAATAACACCTTATAACACGAGGAAAGGATTAAGTAAGATATTGCATAACATCACACAGAGCCTTGTGTATATTAAAAGCTTAATCTAAAATATAAAAAGAGTGGAAAGAGGAGAGAAGGAGCTAAGCCCAGAATTCGTTTCCAGTGTGAAGTTGTCAACAAAATGAAATAAAAAACAAACAAACAAAAATAAGATTAAGTAAAATGTACCAAGGCTTTCCTTGTCCTACAAAAAAAGGGGATAAAAGACAACAATAAAATAATAAATAATAGGAGATAATGAAGGTCATGATTTTCAGTTTGTTCTCCAGCCATTACTTTCCTCTGACTACTTCTATTTTGTAATTAAAGCATGTCAAGGTCAAGCAGAACAGGAGGAGGAAAGCCAGAGAACAGAGCAAGAAGGGGCTAGAAAACAAATCGGAAAAGCACAGCACCACCTTCCTCACAGTATCAGCGAGGACCAGCACGCGGCGTGCGAGCTCCTGGGTGGCGCTGGGATCTCCTACCCACCTATGCAGTACGGAACATTCTAGGCTAGTTCAGAGAGGAGTGGTGGGGAGGAGAAGCAAACTCTACAGTTGGCTTCTGGAAGCCACTGCTCCCACACGGGGGTGGCTGAGTGCCCATCACAGAATCACAAGCCATCAGTTCTCTGCGGAGGCTGGGACAGATATCATCCTCTTAAGGAATGGGTTCAGGGCCCTCTGCCATGGGCTGCTCTTGTGATGTTCAGACCCCTTGCCCTGGACCATTTGTGGTCCATGTCATGTTCTGGACTCAGAAGTCATGGTTCTGCCTAGAGCTGCCACCACAAGGCAGAGTGGAGAACTTCCAGAGCACCAAGCTGGTGGGTAAAACCTTTCCTCGAGATTAGCCACGGGTGACCTTCACGAGTTATCTAAGGCTTTCTGTTTCTATAGAACGCTGCATTTGTAGACCACCTGAGGTATAAAAATCATTATATCTTTAAAATGAAGGAACATTTCAAAGATATGTTTATTAAATGTGAAAATTGGGGGAGGGTGGACCTAAGTACAAACATGACTCTGAAAAAAAGGGGGGGGGGGTGGGAATTATCAAACATGTGAAATGAAGAGAGGCATTTGGGAAACTGAAGTCTTACCCTGTGCAGGAGGAACCCTGAAAGGTCTTCGTGGGTTCTGATCTCTAGTCAACCACCAATTCATTATGTGCCACCCAGAAAATCATGAGTTCCTCAACACCTAATGTCCCTCAAGTCCATCTGCCTTTGACCACACCAGCTCTTGTCAGGGGCCATATATGACAACACTGCCATTCCCAAGTATGGCCCCCATGCCAGCAGCACCAGGAACCTGGGAACTTCTACGTGCAAAGTCTTGAACCCCTTGCTACCAAATCAGAAACTCCAATTATCTGTATTTCAGGCACCCCCTAAAGTCTGAGAACCACCACAAAAAGAGATATGAGAAGAGCCAGAAAACCTTCAAACACTAAATCTGAAGTTGTTATTATAGAAAAATTAAGGATGCTACATTTGTTTGAAGATTGTAAGGACTTTTGTTTACACATAATTGGATACAGACAGGGGTATGTGTGTGCACACAGATTCATATTCCATCAATTTCTTTAGTAAGTGGTACTATAAAATAAAATGAAATATAAACTATGGCATCTATCAATATTAAAATTATTTAGTCATAACTTCAAAAGGACTGAGGGAAAAGAAATCAAATTAATAATCATTATTCTTTAAAAGAGTAAATATTAGGGGCGCCCGGGTGGCTCAGTCAGTTAAGCGTCCAACTTCAGCCCAGGTCAAGATCTCATGGTTTGTGGGTTCGAGCCCCACATCAGGCTCTGTGCTGACAGCTAGCTCAGAGCCTAGACCCTGCTTCGAATTCTGTGTCTTCCTCTCTCTCTGACCCTCCCCTGCTCGAGCTGCCTCTCTCTGTCTCTCAAAAGTAAATTTAAAAAACATAAAAAAATAAAATAAAAAATAAATAAAAGTAAATATTAGACTAAATTGATTTAAATCCAGTTATTAGTAAATAGAGGAATAAATTTCAGATTATCCTCTCTTGAGGAAAGGAGAAAAATAAATCTTAATGGGATCTTTACATTTTCTTGGCAAGAGTAATACATTCCTTGCTTTTAAAAAGGTAAAATGTGGGGGCATTCAGTCAGTTGGGCGACTGACTCTTAGGTCATGATCTCAAGGTTTGTGAGACTGAAACCCAGCATCGGGTTCTGTGCTGACTGCATAAAGCCTGCTTCAAATTCTCTCTCCCCCTCTGCCTATCCTCTGCTTGTGCGTGCATGTGCTTTCTCCTCTCACTCAAAAAAAAAAAAAAAAAAAAAAAGTAAAATGTGGGGCACCTGGCTGGCCCAGAGCGGGGAGCATGTGGCTCTTGATCTTAGGGTCATGAGTTCATGAGTTCAAGCACCACACTGACTGCAGAGATTACTTTAAAAAATCAACAAACTGAGGGAGGGAAGGTAGGTGGAGGGATGGGCCACAAGGGTGAAGGGCATTGAGGAGGGCACTTTTTGGAATGAGCTCCTCATGTCAATATGTAAGAGATGAAATCACTGGGTTCTCCTCCTGAAGCCCAGACTACACTGTATGTTAAACTAACTTGAATTTAAAAGCAAAAAAGCCTCTCCCAAATTAACCTTAAAAAAAAATGTGAAATCAAAATAAAAAGAACATGATTGCAAAGGATGTGTTTCCATAGACAATGCAGGGCTTTAATGAAATAATTATAGGAAGTCTTGGAGTTCTAATAAGTATAACTAAATTTAGAAGAAAATATTCTAAGAAAACTGAAAGATGGTGTTCAGATTATTTTTTCATTCTACATTCTAGGTAAGCCCAATAAAACACAGTAAACAAAAACATCCCTAATTAGAAATATTCTCAGCTTATATTTAAGTTCCTACCTCATTTATTACCTCTAACTAAGGGAACCCACACTGAGGCCCCTGACTCTCTGGAGACAATGTGAGGGTCACTTTGCTAACATGATTTATGCATGTGTCTGACAGGAAAGTGAAGAGGAACAGATATGAAGAACAAATCAACATTTAAACTACAGTAAGATCATACAGGAACAGGAATAACTAAACAAAACATTTTGTCCAAGAGTTAAAGTGCCAACTCTTTAGAGCTTAAAACTGGACTATACTGAATTTCATACCATCAGAACATGTTTATTTGTAAGGGACGTTTTAACGTGTCTTCAGGTAAGAAACTACACTCTGGGATATACAGCCCAGGAAGCCTGAAAAGGAAAGAGCAGCCCCCGCAGGAAGTGGCCTTCTGGTTTGACCAGCTGTATAGACAGCAAAGCCCTGCCCACCACTATCGATCCCTGCTTCTGGAATTTCTCTCCAGGCCTCTTTCCCACAGGATAAATCAGCCAAGTCAACTACTGATCATGGTCAGCAGGGAGGCACTATACTTTCTTCAGACACACCCAGGGTCACCTTCCCCAACCTTCTCGGGAGCTCCAGAAGGATCTGCCCAGCCACCCAGCACAGCCTGCTCTCCTCTGCTGCAAACTGCGGTCAGAGAAGCACGTACCTTCCTTTCATTTCCTCCATCCTTCATTTCAGGCCCTCTTTTCTTTCTTTCTACCTCGGTGTCCCTTTCAAACTTTCCCTGTTATTCAGGATGGGGATATACACCAAAATGGCAAAGGGGCAAAGCAGGCTAACCCATGCTCACCCAGTCTCAGGCCGGGAACAGAGATGGACACACAGCGCCCCATGCACTTCCCTCGCCCCACAGTGTAAGGGCTCCTGAGCCCATTTGAGGATCGAAGACCTGCATGTGCAATGGTGCTGCCCTGGGAAGGTGAAGACAAAAGATTCATTCTCCTCTGGTTTGTTGTTTCAAGGAAGTATTCTGTGGGATCTACATTTCCTCAAGGGAAAAATAAACTTTTTTCAGCATCAGTTAAACCACAGTTTTTTGGACATTATCTCACAAACAGATGTGACGAGACATAAAACAGCCATCTAGAGCATTGCTACATAAATTTAAATTAAGTGGGGGAGCCTGGGTGGCTCAGCCAGTTGGGTATCTGACTCTCGATTTTGGCTCAGGTCATGGTCCCAGTGTTGTGAGATAAAGCCCAACATTGGGCTCCACGCTGAGTGTGGAGCCTGCTTGAGATTCTCTCTCTTCCTCTGTCCCTCTCCCCCACTCACATGCTCTCTCTCTAGTAAAAAAACTAAATAAAATAAAGTTAAAATTTAGTTCCTCAGTCACACTCACCATGTTTGAAATGCTTGAGGTGCAAGTGGGCCAGCGACTCCCATCCTGCACAGCACTGATGCAGAACATCTCCACCAGCTGAAAGTTCTGATGCACAACACGTGTCCTTTCTCCTTTCTGGGTATTTTCCACAAGAGTGTCTGCAGGCTCACACTTGCTCCCGCCGGCACAGGGAAGACGAGGCTGTACCTAGAACCCTGTAGCCTCCTGCACGAGCTCATCCGTAGCTGCCTAGTTTTTCACTCCTGCACTTTTTCCCCGCCATCCCTATCAGCAGAGCATGTGAGCTTTCACCTCAGACCCACCCCAACCTCTCCCAAATGACTAGCAAACGTTTGGATCAGAAAAGACGGAAAATTGTTGCACATATGAAAGAATACTGTGGATTCCTGTCAATTCTTTGGCCCATGTGAAGTGAGGCTCCTGGGGCAGTGGCAGAAGTAAAGTCTATGCTACTGAGGTTTTGCTTCAGCCCAGGAGACCCAGGGGACAAGTGTGACTGTGAGGTACATGACAGCAAACAACTGAATAGTTATAAAAATGAATATAAAAATATTTTTTAATGACTGTAATGTCATTGTCAAAGCAACAGAAAATGGCTACACTTGAAATAGAGTTCAGTGTTAGCTGGGTTTCCTCTGAAGTCTGACAGCAGCATGGTCGTGCCAACCCACATAGTGCCACGTGGCCCTGGGCCTCTGTTCCACAAACACTGGTGTGTCTGGACCGTATTTCAGTGACTGACAAGGTGATACGTCACGTCACATGTACAGGCACGTTCACACCAAACTCCCGAACCCCAAAGGGCCAGAAATTCCTAGGCCACATGACCTATTGCTCAAAAACATACACAACCCAATGTCCTAACAGTTCGCTTTCTTCTGAATTGTACCTTTTATGGTTCAGACTTTTCCCTATCCTGACAAAATACACACCGCCAATAAGTTATTACTCTGCAGGTCACTAGGATACACCATCACCTAGCTCACCAACAGGTTGGGAAGCTCTGTGAAAGCTCTACTAATTAGGTTGACTTTAAACAAAAGATTCAGAGCCCTTGTCAGCCCCACAGCTGCTGGGGTGGTTGGTGAACACTTTTTACCATTAAAGAATCAAGGTGTTTTTAGAGTAATATGTTGCCTTACCAGGGACAAAACTGTCTTAAAAGGTAGCAAAGAGATACAGAGATACAGAGAGAGAGAGTGAGAGAGAGGATCTCAAGCAGGCTACACGTTTAGCACAGAGCCCGATGAGGGCCTCGAACCCACAAACTGTGAGATCATGACGTGAGCCAAAAATCAAGAGTCTGATGCTCAACCAACTGAGCCATCCCAGTGCCCCAATTTTATGGCCACTTCTGTACCTTAAAACAGCTTTCCTTTTAGAAGTGCCACAAATACTTTAAAAGACACTTACTTCCTACCATTTATAAGCCAAAAGCTCACAGCCCTTTGGCAGTTCGTGCGCCGGGACGGGGGCAGTTTGTGCAGAATGTCCCTGACACTGTCCTCTTGTTGTTCTGCCCATCCTGCTCTGACCGATCGATGCCTGTGCCACGTGAACCACTCGATATTCTGGAAACCACTCCTGGGTACGGGTAGAAAGTCTGTCTTTTATATTTTTTCCATTGTGTAATTAAGATAATAAATGCCCAGCTTCCAAGTGCGAACCTCAATTGTTGTCCTGTTTGTACTTCTAACTCTACCTCTAATCTGAATTAGAAGAGCAGAAGACATACTGTAAAAGAAAACCACAAATGGCACTCTTCATGGTCACCATCAGGGTATCATTGCTTTGTATAAAAATTGTTAAAAATTATCTTGAAAAATTATAAAGGCAAATTTAGGGACACAATTATGCGATTCTAAGACAAGTTCTTACAAAGTATATATTCTTGTTAAGTTTCACTGGTGACAACTCTTTTCTGAAAGGCAGACTACCACATTCAGAGCCTCAGTGGATGTGCCTAGTGTCGTGGAAGCCTGACTACGCTATGTTCTCCCATAAATGGATCCCTGGAGCGTGTTTGGAGGCTCTCCCAGGAAAGCACAGCTGCTCATAGAACCTTCACAAAAGAATGGTCCTCCTCTGTTTGGGGAGGTTGTCCTCCTCAACAGAGCGCACAGCTCTGGGAGGGATGCACACAGAACAGCAAGGAAGGCAGGGGCCACTGCATAGCGCAGGCAGCCAAACCAGCCAAATCAACGTGCTGACCAACAAGGGTGACAGATGTCACAGCTGGATCTCCCTCACATCCTACTGCTGTCAATTCTTGACCGTAACTACAATAAAACATTTTTTATCCATGGAAACTAAGTATAGAAATGTGGTTGGCTTTGAGAATGGGAGTTAAAGCACTTTTTTAACTTTTATTTATTTTTGAGAGAGAGAGAGAGAGAAAGTGAGCATGAGCAGAGGAGGGGCAGAGAAAGAGAGAGGGAGACATGGAATCTGAAGCAGGCTCCAGGCTCTGAGCTGGCAGCACAGAGCCCAACTCGGGGTCAAACTCATGTACCACGAGATCATGACCTGAGCTGCAGTCGGACGCTTCACTGACTGAGCCACCCAGGTGCTGCAGAGAATGAGAGTTAAAGCTTTTACAGAAGGTCTGTGAGCAGAGAACCCTGGCAGCGACAAGGACAACGTCCAGTGCCCGGGCTGCAGCACCGTTCTCTGAGGAGGGAAACCTGGGTCCCGCAGGAACGGCGGGTCCTCGGTTCAGAGCGGGAACCACACAAGCCAAGCCTGGAGTGTCCTGCTGCACCAGAGAGGCCAGACCTGCTCAACGCCAACAACGATGGGGGTGCGTCACAGGCACACAGGGACCAACTGAAGGAGCCTCGGCAGCCAAAGCTGGACACGGTGAGCAACAACACAAATAGCCGAGGTAGATTATAACTCAAAATGTAGGATAAATATCCACAAGTCCATAATGATATAATTAAATGACTAAATAAAAAAGAAGAGACCAATCTCCTGTGCAAAATAAAGGCAAATAATTTATGTGTATACTCTTCCTTCAAGAAGGTGGACCCTTAACCTCCATTCTTTTTTAAGTGTGGGCTGCGCACAGTCACGTCCAGTCAAAGGGGACCATGAGGAGGGGGCGGGGGCAGGAAGAGCTCTGCACAGGAGAAACTACACAAACACGCCAGAGCAAGTGACCAAGGTCAACACCAACAGGAAGTCACATGACGAAGCACACTCTTGATATAATTGATGAAAATGGCACTTTACCTCTGTGGTCCTCCTCTCCAAAACCCAAATCTCCACCCTAACCATGAGAAAATTTCAGACAATTGAAATATTTCCTTTTTCCACTTAAGGGCCATTCTATGAAACATCTGACCGGTACAATACTATTCAAAACGGTCAAGATCATCAAAAACAAAGTCATACAACAGCCTAAAGCAATATGATGACTACGGGTAAGGTAGTATCCTCTGAGGGATAGGACATTAGGTGAAAAAAAGACATTACGGGGGCATCTGGGGGGCTCAGTCAGTTAAGCGTCCAACTCTTGGTCTGTGCTCAGGTCATATCTCACAGTCCATGAGATCAAGCCCCGCATCAGGCTCTGTGCTGACAGTGCAGAGCCTGCTTAGGATTCTTTCTTCCTCTCTCTCTCTCCTTCTTTCTGCCCCACCCCTTCATTCTCTCTCTCAAAATAAATTTTAAAAAAATTTGTTTGTTTGACATTATAATTGTGATAAAGAGTGTACACTGATCAAACTGTCTGAATTAGGATCCAGCTTAACTGCTCACATCAATTTTTACTAGTGATAGGCTTGCCCCATCCCTAGTACATGGCGAGCATGGGCCTACACTTGCTCCGTCCACGGAAGACAGCGAGCACAGGCCCACACCTTCAGTTACATTCAGCACCATCTGCTGTCCCAGCAGGAAAAAATAAGACAAATATTTAAGTCCAAACCAGGCGTGACTTCCGTATCACACAGCAGCCCTGTGAGAACAAGGACTCGTCCAACGTTCTGCACCAAGTAACAGTGGGAACAGGCCTCTGGCAACCTGGTCTCCGTCATGGGCAGGGAGGCTCTCCTTCCCAAGAACAGATGTGACCAGATGTGATTAATGGCTCTGAGCTACCACAGGACTGATTTTAATTTCACATGATGTGAACAATACGTGTTTACTTTTATTATTCAAAGGACACCAATTTTTTTCCCACAGGTTAAAAAAAATTTTTTTTATTCAAAACGGGAGCAAAATGGATTTGATGAAAATATCAGAAGATACTTTTAATAAAAAATGGCCAGGGTTTATAGTGTTATTTGTTATTTGAAAAAAAGAGAGTTTACATGTTATAAGATTTACAACTCCCTACCAACGAATGCTACACAAATGAATATTCATGCAGCAACTGCAATGACTTTTACCAACTAAGAGAGTCATTAAAGGCTAGTCATCTTGCTCCAACAGTCCCTTTGGCGCTTCTAAATCATTAGATCATAGTCTACAGCTTTGAATTCTGTAATGGCAACATGGCAGAGAGAATGACCAGTGTGAATAAACAAAGGTCACAATTTTCAACAAAAACTCAGAAGTTTCTAGTGTCAATTACTCCTTGATATAAAACTATAAGATATTTCTTGACCAGACTGAAGAACTAAAAAGACAAAATTAAGAGAAACAAAAAGGTTGAGAGCAGTGGTGATTCTTTAAAAAGACTATGATTAACTAATGGGCAATACAGGACTTGGCTTTTTTAACATAAAACATCTCAATTAACTTTTTTTTAGAGTTAGATGAACCATCACTGGACTAATACACAATCTGGGGTGTGGCCTGAAGCTGTGCTGTGTGAGCCCCTGTGCTGAGTGCACATCCCCCACCATGCCCCAGATCGCAGCTCCAAGAGCACGGCAAGGAGGGAGCGGGGGACCCCACCTGTCTCTGCTCCAAACGTAACCCCCCCCACACACACACACACAGCGAGCACTGGATGTATAATAGGAATGTAATCAGTAAACAGATGAATAGATCTGCATGTGAAATTATTCCCACTCAGTCTGGGGGCTGTGGATGTGAGCAACAGAATCAATCCAATTAATTTAAGTTTAAAAAAAGAAAAAGAAAAGGCATGTGCTGTGAGGGATCAGGGCAGCTGCTGGCTCTGAGGGGTAGAAAGTACCAGATTCAGAAGAACACATCTGTCCTGCCCACTTGCATCGCGTATTTAGCAGAGGATTTCAAACAACATCTATCCTGGCTTTTATCCCAAGACGGAGGATTCTCCAAGGCAAACGTGGGGTGCTATTCCTAGAAGAGAGCAGTGCGGATGCCAGGCGGGCATGAGCCCACACGTGCGTTCCGACGGAGAAAAAGCAGGGGGTGGGAGTAACAAGGCACAGTAACAGGCATTTTGCTTTTCATATATCTGATCCACTTTTCCACACAATCCTGGGAGGTGCATATTACAGCCCCATTTCCCTAGCGTTGAAATTGCAGTTCATGGAGTTCCAGTAACTCAGCCAAAGTCACAGGGAATCAAATCTAAGCCTTCCATTCCTTTTACCTCTCCACAGAAACAGAAGTTTCTTATCAAAATGTCAAGATGTGCAATGTTAAATCCATGCACAGTTTCAGAAATGCAAACATTTCCTTGTAATCAATGGTGCCTCAAGATAAGGACTTCTTGCCTTCACATTATCCAAGTTTTTTTCACATAATATATATAGAATCCCTTTCATTCAATAAGAAGTGTTACTTGGTTAGGGGAGCCTGGGTGGCCCAACTGGTTAAACAACTCTTGATTCGACTCAGGTCACGCTCTCAGAGTCATGATATCAAGCCCCATGCTGGGCTCTGCACTGAGCGTGGAACCTGCTTGGGATTCTCTCTTTCCCTCTTCCTCTCCGCGCCTCTCTCTCCCGCACTCTCTCTCTCAAAAATAAATTAAAAATACATTAAAAAATTTTTTCGAAATCTTATTCACTTATCCAGAAACCTACAGTTTCCATGGCTCATGACCAAATAGCCAGATATCAAGGCGACAAATACAACTCTTAAAACGGGGGAATGAAGGAAATTGAAGAAGACACAAAGAAATGGAAAAACATTCCGTGCTCATGGATTGGAAGAATAAACATTGTTAAAATGTCATTATTACCCAAAGCAATTTACACATTCAATGCAATCCCCATCAAAGTTGCACCAGCATCCTTCTCAAAGCTAGAACAAATTATCTTAAAATTCATATGGAACCACAAAAGACCCCGAGTAGCCAAAGTAATACTGAAGAAGAAAAACAAACGGGAGGCATCACACTCCCA
>NC_043702.1:113994319-114029795 GCF_006229205.1 Suricata suricatta
AACCAATTTGACAATAAACTATTATAAAAAAAAAACGGGGGAATGAATATGCTCCTCTCTCTATAAGCCCCGGAGGCCCACTCACTAGCTCTGTCAGGGCACGTATCTGGTACTGGTAACAAGAGATACCACGTGAGAACAAGGACACATTAAGCAAAAATCACTAATCCCTAATGGCGAACAGTCAGCCCTACTAGCAGGGGGCCAGAAGCAGGAGCACTTTTTCTGTGCAAGCCTAGCATTTTTCCACAGGTAGAAAATGTGGGTTCATCTCTAGACCAGCTGAAGCACACACATGCAACTCACACTACTATCTGGGTCGCTAGTGACCTGAGCAGATGGTATGTGCATTTTATGTGAAATGTTTAATTAGGCTGTAGGGAATGTAGCAGTACCAGCTGTTAGGGCCTGCTGACCTTGGTGAAGGAGGAGATATCAGCAAAATGAGGATTGCACTGTTCAGACAAGTCCCAGAAATGGAGCCTGTTTATGAAAATATCAGCTACCCTAACTTTGTCACACTGCAAGACAAGAAGTGTCGGCCCAAGCACAGCGACCTGGCTCCTATCAATCACCTTCAGGCCCTCTGGAGTTATTAAAAACTAGTTTTAAATGATTTACACTAATATATACATAGGAAAAACTCTGGAAATACATACTTCAAAATAATGGTTCTTATTTATAGATGACGAACTTACGGGTGATTTTTATTTTCTTTTTCCATGTGTTTTTATGATTTGAAGTATTTAATGTAAAAAACCAATGACATAACGAGGTAAGTCTTCTTATATAGTACCCGTGTCCCTGAAACACTGCCTTATGAATCCATACTCTGTTACAAGTAAAAAAAAAACTTTCTCATTTACATTTAAGCAATTTTTCATTTTTCATAGCTGACTTCCCCAACTGGCCTTTGCAGCCCTCTAGCACCTTAATACTGAGTTCTGGTCAGAGAGAGGAGACACAGAATCCGAAGACAGGCTCCAGGTTCTGAGCTAGCTGTCAGCACAGAGCCCAACGCAGGGTTCAAACCCAGGAACCATTAGATCATGACCTGAGCCAAAGGCGGATACTTAACTGACTGAGCCATCCAGGCACCCCGAAAACAACAGTTCTTAAACAAGGACTTACTGACCTCATCTGACAAAAGAGTCCAAATCATCTTCCACTCTATGTAATATAAATATATAAGTTTACTAACATATAAATGTAAAGTTTCTGTGGCTATTGACACAATATGGTGACAAATCCGATCCAATCTCTCCTCAACCTCTTTACAAAGAAAAGAAAGGCTAGAAACTAGTAACACCCTCAATTTCCTGCCCTTTTCCAGAGTGAACCCCGTGGGCTGGTTCCTCTTACTGATCATTCATTTAAATTAATTCAAAAAACATTCACTGAACCTTGAGCCAGATGGACACAAGATGCTGGGAACTTTTCCAGCCAACAGAGTTGTCTGCCCTCATGACGCCAACCGTCTCTGCTGCCTCACTTACCCTGTCCTCTTCCATGTCACGAACCCTTGTATTAATCAGCCTGGGCGGCCATAACAAAGAACCCCAAACTGGGTGGCTTCGACAACAAAACCACATTTTCTCTCCCTTCGGGGCCTGAAAGGCTGAGATCGTGGTGCTGGGCAGGATTGGTCTCTCCTGAGGCCTCTCTGCTTGGCTTGGACGCCAAAGTCTGGTCACTGTCCTCACGTGGCCCTCCTGTGAATGTGCACTTCATCCCTAGGGTCTGTCCCTCTTTCATAATGACACCAGTCACAGTGGATTAGCATCCCACCCTAAAGGCTTCCTTTTACCTCAATCACTTCTTAAAGACCTTATCTCCAAATAGATTTACATTCTGGGTGAAAGGGGGTTGAGACTTCAACACAAGAATTTTGGAGCAACACCAGGTACCATGATACCCTCCCCTCCCCTGGGTCCAGTCCCTCACTTGGTCCTGGCTGCTCTCCCTCTGGAAACAACATTCTCCCATCCTTTTCATATCTAAGACAACCAACAACTCCCCGCCCCCCCCAGGCCTTATCTTCCCCTATTCTACCTGGCCACTATCCGTAACTAACAGATGTGACATCAGCCAGAACTCGAGTCTCCAACTCAAATTAGCAGAGTAGAGCACCAGGAGGGCAGGTGGAGGACTGGAGAGGCCAGTCCCATCCAAAGGCGGAAGCCATGGGCCACTGCCGCGCTAACTTTACTCCTGTGCAAATAGGAAAAAGGACATCAGCCGCCTCCATTTTGAGCTCAACCCTTCTGGTTGATTAAGGTCTTTCCATTTTATCCCTTACTCAGGCACAACACCCTGAAACAGGCAAAGCATCCGCTGGTGGGAACTTTAAGTATAACTTCAGGCAACAGAGACTGCTCCGAGCCAGTGAGATCCCACAGATCCCATAGACTGATCCCAAGGCAGTGATCAATCTGACCTTCACTGCCCACTCACCTACCCTCGGGGACCCACTGACCTTTGGCCCACATTTTCCTTGCCCCGTGGACCCTGTTCTTCTGACTTTTAGGAGAACCTAGAAATAGAATTATGTGAATTTTCCCAAGTTTTATATGCTGGTGACAAAAATATACAAGCAACCCCAGGGAAGCCAAATGAAATAGGCCTGTAATCTCCCATTCTCCTTTTTCCCAATTCTTTGCCCCTATAATCTCTTACTTTCTACATTTCCTACCTATCCTTCATTTCCCACGTTTCTGAAATCAGGCTTCTTACACCAAGTCCCTTCCTCGCAGCGAAATATCTACTGCTCCAGGCGTCCCTGGCTTTTTAAACATCATTTTATTTGGAGGGGAAATGTATCTGGCCAGAACTATCCACTATATTCGTCTGAAGGACAGACTTCATTCCTGAGATGTCAGGTTGCAGTTCTGGGGGAGGGGGGGTCTCTGCGGGGTCTGTGGACTACAATAAAGAGGTTGTTGTACTTAAGGCAGGGGGAGAGGGGGAGCAGCATGAGCACACACCCAGCTGCAGCACATCTCTCTGTCGGAAAAGGGGCATGTGAACAACAGAATACACCCTCACACAGCCCTGCTGTTTATTTATTTTTTAATGTTTATTTTTGAGAGACAGAGAGAGACACGAGCAGAGGAGGGTCAGAGAGAGAGGGAGACACAGAATCCGAAGCAGGCTCCAGGCTCTGAGATAGCTGTCAGCACAGAGCCCGACGCAGGGTTCGAACCCACGAACCGTGAGATCATGACCTAAGCTGAAGCCGGCTGCTTAACCGACTGAGCCACCCAGGTGGCCCCAGCCCTGCTGTTTTTCAATGCCTATGTAACAGGAATCAGACAGTAATGGATTAAAACACCCCTGGCTCCACCACCATGAGGCCAAATTACTGAACTTTTCTACATCTGTTTCTTCAACTATAAAATGGGATCCTAATGTTAAATTAAAACCTATAAATAATGTTGGGGAAATATTCAACATAAGTGATATGATGAGTTTATCTGTGAACGAATTTCAACCTAAAATGGAACTGGAGGACATAAAAGGGAAAATCTCACCCACCTGTCCTCTGAAAAACAAAAATTTAAGGATGGAGAGACTGATTTCCCATCAATGTCCTCTTTACAGAAAACTGGGAATATCAGAATTATCTTAAGCGATTGGAGCTGGTGAGGGGCTGCCTCCTACCAGCCTGCACAAGTCTGCCTCTTGGTTTCCAGAGGCGTGAACCAGACAGGCCCCAGGATCAACTGGCCTCACAAAGTAAGCTGCACAGAGCTCTTGTTTGTGACCGGGTTTGTCTCCAAGGGAATTTTCAGAACTAACTCTCAACTCGTTTTTGAATGTGACAGACTCCACCTGAACGGCCTCCTCATTACATTCCCTGCCCACGAGCAGCGGGGAGTCCAAGCCCTCTGCTGCGGTGCGCGTCCTGAACTGTAATTCCTCTCCTTTTCCTGAATACACTCGTCCTTTTGTCAATGTGGAGCTTTCCTCGGTTTACCTTTGCATTTAGGTTGACATACCTAACATCTTATCTTCACTTTAATTTCAAAAGGAAAACCAAGGCTCCCACATACTAGACTTACCATTTCGGCTCTGGTTTTCCTATCACACCTGGACAACTGTCCTCATTTATCTCTGGTGTCACATTCACAGTAGGATTCATATTTTTCTACTGAAAAGTTTACATGAAATAATATTCTTTATTCTTGGGACAATTTCAACTACATGTGAAAATAATAGGAAAAAATAGAACTCTTTAAAAATATATTTTATTAAAAAAATGAAACAATTTAAAACTGAAATGAATAAAAAGAAAAATTGTTATAAAATAGAAAAAATGCTAATTTTATTTATCCCTTTTGAAAATTTTTATGTTAGGCCATCCTGGAAATCCGAAGTATGTGTCCTCAAATACTTAGATATGCTCAAAGTAATCAATTAGTGTTGACCCAAACTACCGTTAAAACAACTATCATACATTAAAAAGTAAAAAGTCCAGTGAATACATAACTGAACATCAGAACAGGGGAGAAAATCTACACTGAAGTCAATATTCTTCCATAAACCAACATGAAATTTTCTTATAAGAAGAAATTAAAAGGAGTTATGAAATATCTCTTAAGAAAAAGATTACCTGAATTCTTTGGGTAAATGAACTAGCTAAATACATTAAGCAGGTATTTGGGTATGCTGAATGTCCTATTCACAAAATAAACTGAGTTAGCATCATTCGGAAAATTCCAGTGGTTCACAGAGCAGCACAAGACCAAAGGGGGGAAAACTCTGCACAGAATCTGTATGCTTTGAAAAAAAGAAATTCAAGTATTAATTTTGTCTTGCTGTAAATGCAAAACAAGCCAAATCAAGTACTAATTTTATTCTAGATTTTTATCCACTAGAGCACATAAAGGTGATCTGGACACTGCCGAAATAGAGCCTTGGCTCAGCATCTTCGCAGGCAAGTTAATTTGTCATCCTGACCAATACATGACTAACCATATAGGGTAAAGAGAGTAGTTTGTATTTAATCCTTTAATCAAACTCGGGAAAGATTGAGAATATCTTAAGACCTTAGCTATTTTAGAACAAATATATTACATTTTAGTATAGTTTCAGAAACTACATTATTTCAGCTGACTTTAACAACTATAAAAAGTCAAATTTATAGTAATTGAATCCATATTAATTTTTCACAAATAGTGATTCACTTTTCAGAAATAGTGCCCTGTCAAAAGTGCTATCACACTTAGAAGCTGCCTTAAAAAAAACAAATTAAATTTCCCGAACATTCCATTCCTGAGCATTACTGGCACACACTGTCATCCAACACGACAGCACGTGGGCAGATAGTAGGACTTCAGATCTCCTAAAATAAACAAAAGGTGAGGTCTCTCCTATACCAAAAATGGATAATGGATATAAAATCACATTCAAATTGTTTGCCTTATCCAAGCTATATGAATAAATGTTTTACCTGAAACATCACAAAATTCAAATCCTGGGTATAAGTTAGTTATACATGTACTTCTCACTTTTAAATTAGACTTTCTCCAAGTCTAATTTAAATGATGATGTGGTTACACTCCAATAAACCCAGCACACATTGAATATTTTGGAAGTCAGAAATGCATTCAGGACACCTAACTACCAAACAGCATATCTTACTTAGCCTAGCCTACCATTAACGTGCTCCAAACACTTCCATGAGTCTACAGTACAGATGGGCAAAATCAAATAGCACACAGAGCCTATTTTATAAGAATACTGTAATGAAAGCAAAACCAGAATGCTTCTAGGAGTATAGAATTGTTGAATGTGTGTCGGTTGTCTACCATGATGATCGTGTGGCTGACGGAAGCTGCGGCTCACAGTCCCTGCCCAGAGTCACAAGAGTATCCAAAGCCTATTGCTAGTGCAGGAAAAGATGTGAATTCAAAATCACAAGCATGTTTCTAAGAGAATGTGTATCACTTTTACACCATCATAATGGCAAAAAATTGTAAGCCAAACCCTCATAAACTGAGACTATATTCTACACCATCAGATTCTCAGTACCTGTTATCTGTTATATGTATGCTTCTCTTCTTTGTTATTTACATTGTATCTTCTTCCACATCCTAATCTGGTTTTGTGAATCTCCAGATCTCTCAGAGCTTCAAGATGGAACACCCAAGTATGTATCCTCTTCTTTCCATCTTAAATTCGCAGTAAGGAGCGGAAAAAGACAAGGAATTGGGTGCTACAATTCATATCCTAGGAAAACAAATCACATCCTAGGAATGTGACCCATGGGAAATGGACCCATGGGAAATGTCCCAAGGGTAACATTTATCAAGAACATTTACATGAAGAGCAAAGCTCAAAGTGCATCCAAAGAACTGTTGTAGAATATAAAAAGTTTAAAAAGAAAGAAAAGCAGACATTCTAAAGTCTACAAATTTAAACTCTGGGACATGTAACATGCTATTCATTTTACAGCAAAAAGGAAGACAAATCACACATACCTGGTAAGGTGTGGATATGCTTAAGAAAACTTCTGAGGTTTGCCTTTTCAGGTTGACACACACTTCTTAACTACATCTACTATTCAATCTCAAGTTTTCACAGGAATCCCATCAATAAAACAGACAAGGCCTGGAGACATCAAACTGGACTCAGTCCACTGTGGGGGTTACGGCTTTACATTAACTGGTCTGGTTAAGTAAGATGTGTAGTCTACCTCTGGTGATACAGAAGATCATTTGCATTCTCAAAATTTTCAACAATGAAGAGTGACAGGAAAGAATCAGCCTAACTTTGACAAAGTCATGCCAGGAGAAAGGGTTGGAGAAATGAGTGGGAAGTGAGGTGGAGCACCATACCCCAGCTTAAATACGAGAAGGTAAGTAACGGGTGTGGGGATGGAAGGGAAATCACGCATCTGTCTGTTTAAATGTTGAGAGACTGCTTAAATCTGTCTGCATGGGAAGAGGGCTATAAAGAGGACTTCACACGAGCGAGCCTACGAAGATCACAAGTTTCAGGACAAGGTGCACATTCCCCTCCAAGTAATCAAGACATCATCTGAAAATGACTTAAAATGTGCCTATTTTAAGAAGACTTCTGCTTTGTATTCCCAATAAAATCTAAAAAAAAAAAAAAAAAGCCTCAAAAATGAACAAAAGCTAGGGATGAGTGTGACATGAAAAGTCAATAGGTTGAGTTTAAAAGGAAAATGGCTATGATTTCAAAAGAATAAATGGAAGCTTAAAATTTAGATCCAAAACCATAAAAAGCAAAAAAGACAATACAGAAAATCAATCCTGAAGAGCAGAAGACAAAACGGAGAAATTCTCCAAAGTCATTAGAATAGAGGTCAGCAAACTACAGCCTGAACCCCTATCCGGCCCACATTCTGTTTTGTTATGTCCTGTGAGCTAAGGATGGTTTTTACAGATGAACACTTGTAATCAATTAATGATAAGGAACTTTGAACCCCAATTAAGCAAAAAGTTATCATTCCCCAAAAGAATTATATTCTGCTCATTAGATCAGTATTGCCAAAGCAAAACAAAACTCTATTCAAATATTATATTTTAAAGTGAACCAATAAAAAATTTATAGAAATTTGTTTTCTCTTGTTATACAAATACCACATAATATCCTTGATTTTGCCTCTTGGTACACAAAGCATAAAATATTAACTATCTGGCTCTTTATAGAAAAAGGTTTTTGACCTGTGCTTTAGAGGAAAGAGAGAGATCTTTATGCTAAGGAAAAGATAATGGCTAAGGGGTCAAGAAGAAGAAATCCAACCAAAGAATAATGGGTGTTTCAAAGAGGCACCAACACAAGTGGGAGATATAAACAAAGATATCATTCAAATAACTTTTTCTGATATAAAGAAATTTCTAAATTTGATATCAAAGGGGATTTCAGAACTTTAGGCAAAATAATTCAAAATGACTCACACTCAGACAGCCTTAAGCAAAATGTTTGAATTTTAACGTTGAAGAAAAAAGTTCCAACAACACAGAGGCAGTGTTGGGGCAAGGAGAAAGAGACAGGCTGCCCATGAAGAAACAAACACCAGGCTGGCCTTTAGACTTTCCCTCCACAACAGTAAAACCATGCATGGCACAGATCCTTTTACTTTGCTCTTGAAGAAAAAAAACATTGCAACTCAGGAATTTCATTTTCAACTGCGTTGATGTTTAATACCTAAAAGTCATAAAGACACTCTTTCAGATACAGTAAAAGGCTCAGAAAAATCTACCACCTACCCAAAGTTTCCTAATATGTGTGAGTCTCTTAATATTTGTCCCCAGGCAACAGAGGGGAGGCAGTAGGAGTGAAAATTTCAGAGCAGAGCCTCTGGATGGAGACCTGAACATAGCCAGAGTCCAGGCTCCAGACCAATTATTTCAGCTCTCAGCAGCTCCATTTCTGCATCTGTCCAGTGAACTTATTAATGGACTCTACCTCAGAACAACACAGAGAAGATTAAACGTGAGTTAGCTCACATATAGGGCTAAGCACAGTGGCACTCTATAAATGCTTAATAAATGTTGTTTGTTGTTGTTGCTACTATTATCCTGCACTCTACGGATGAAAAGAAATTGAGAATCAGGAAAATTGGGGATTTAAAGTATTATAGCACTGATGATCAAAAATGACAGTTAAACAGTCAACTCTTGATAATGATTATAAACATGGTAAAAATAAAAAAACAACTCTTTAGGAATAAAACATAACAAAATATTGAAATTCACTAATGACACAGTTATAAAAGACTACATTTTTGAAACTGGGGGGAGCATTAGAGTCAAAATATATTATTTTTTAAAACATACTGAAAAATAAACAGATTTTTGTAATTAAATTTAACTTCAAACACATAAGAACATAAAAGCCAAGAAAACCAAGTTCATGATACAAAATAGCAAGGAAGCACTGAATGCAGAAAAATGAAACACCTATCAGTTGCTAAAATAAATGTAAATTAGGGGCCTGAGTGGCTCAGTTGGTTAAGTGCAGCTTCGGTTCAAGACATGATCTCACAGTTCCTGAGTTGGAGTCCCATATTGGGATCTGTGCTGACAGTTCAGAACCTGGAGCCTGCTTCAGTTTTGTCTCCCTCTCACTCTCTGCCCCTCTCCCACTTATGCTCTGCTTCTCTCACAAAAATAAATAAACATAAAAAAATTTTTAATAAATGCAAATTATTTAAACTCCCCTTAACCAGAAGGACAAAGAACTTAAAATAGAGCCAAGAAACAAATTCAAATAGAAAGATTAAAAATTAGAGAGAAGGCAAAGATATGCAAAATATGAAAACAAAAGCAGAGTTAACAAAATAAAATTAGGTAACATAAAATCTGAGCAAAAATCAAGACCTTAGGTCAATTTACACTGATACCAATCCTATAATGAAACATCCATAAACCTTTCATCTTTCAGTAATATAACACCAAAATGTGAAAATTAAAAGCTGTGGAGAAATGAGGAAGAACAAACTGGAGCAGAAGACCGCAAGACACAACATTCAATCCACAAACACAGTTGTGGAAGATTTTATCTACAAGGTTGGGTTATGAAACACACCAACTCCGCATTCACCAAACAATAAAACACTTATGAAAAGATGTCCATGAAAGGGTCTGAACAACTGTTCATCTATAAAACAAAACAGCAAAATATGTTGAAAATATTCCAAACACTAGAAATTACTGACCTTTTAAAAAACACAAAATTCCATCTGCTTGAAAACTCAAAGAGCATCTCTATAACATATTTCTTAGAAAATAACAAAAAAGAACTTACAGTGTAGACTGCAGCCAACACTGTGCTTATAATTAAATCCATACACTTAAAGGCTGTCATTAAAAGTTTTTTTCAAAAGAAAGGCAAATATACTAAATATCCAATTTATCAAGAGGAGGGGGCCTTAAGGAAATCATGAATAAGGAAACATTAGAATGTACATTAAATAATGGAAAGGAAGCTAAAAAACCTCTTTATTGCAATGGTATTTATATTAGTGAAAAACTAGATATAATCTAAACAACAGAAAACTATATTAACTTTAGCATTAATTTCCAGTTAATTTTTTCTGCTATTAAAAACCATATTTATAAATATTTTAATGAAATGCTACAAAGTCTTTACATAAAAAGGTAGCATATAAAATTTTATACATTAAGTAATACCAACTGTGTGAAAACAAAAAGAGAAAATCACTTAAACATACAAAAACCACAGTTATAACTACAGGCTAAAACATGGACAACATTTTTCATCATTTTCTTAGATTTTCCCTATTTTGTAAAATGAGTAATTCATTACTTCTAAAATCAAGGAGAAAATCACACTATTTTTAAACTGAGTGCCCACTACTAGAATGCAGCTATCATCTTTTAAACTTTTTTAATCAATGCATAAATGACACATAACATTATGTTGGTTTCAGGGGCATAAGCAAACAATTCGATATTTGTATACATTACAGAGTGCTCACCACAGTGAAGTCTAGTTAAACATCTGCTACCACACACGGTTACAAAATATTTTTTCTTATAATGAAGACTTAAGATCTACTCTCTTAGGAACTTTCAAATATGCAGTACAATATTATTACCTAGAATCACCAGGCTGTACATTTAATCTTCAGGACTTATTTATGACTGGAAGGTTGTATCTTCTGACCCCCTTCACCCATTTCAAAACCATCCTCCAGCTCCCACTTCTGGCCACCACCAAGCTATTCCCTGTATCTATGCAGCTCTCGCCATGCATACTGACTCTATTCAAACTCACATTTCTGCTTTAAGTACTATTAACTATGCTTGTACATTTAGGAGAAAAAATTTGAGCCATTTTTAAAACCACCGGAGTATTAAAAATAGAAAAACTGAACTTGAGTAATTTCCAGAACAAGAAACCTGTCATTTTCAGGTTTGCCGAGATGAGTGATTGGTAACTGTCCTGCACCTATGAGGTAAGTGCTACCTTTCAAACCACCATCTCACTGAAGCACAGTTAAACCTATACATTCCTGTGCAACACTGGCTCCCACAGACAGCTACGCAGTCAGGACTTCCCAGGTGACTCTGCAATGCAGCCTGGGGAGCTAGTTTTCCGTTGAGATGCCAAATGTAAAAATAAACCCAGCCATTTAGGAGCTGTCATGTTTTATTCGAAAAATTATTCCTTCCCTGTAGATCTGTGGTTTCTAAAGTCTGAGGAGACCTGAAGCATTCTTAACTGTAATATTGCCTGTATCTTGGTATAATGGCTTTTCATCTGGAAGAGTATCTCTATGTATATAAAGAAAATATAAAGGAAAATCAATTCCGTATCCAAAAGTTCAGGAGACAAAGAACTTCTAGGATGCATCTGTTCTATAAAGTAAGATTATATCTTTTTGTTTGGGGTCTCTATGATGAAATAATTCTAGAACAATAGTTCTCTTTGCCTCACACGCTAACTGAAAGCACAGGGATCTCTCTGTGTGCACTTTCTGTTTCTGCACCAGACCTGCTCTCACAATGGCAGCAAATTAAACAAGGGGACTCTGGGAGCCCAGGGTGTCATAAACAGGGCCAAGACTGTCCCACACTGACTTGGCGTGGTGAGGTGCATTATAGGGAGCTGCTATAACCACAAAATGTACAAAGATACTATTAGGATAAAAGGAATCTAAACATGTGGATACTTCCTTTCTCACCCACACTGCACTAATGACAGAGTTCAATATTCTAAACAGTTCATTTCTAAGGGATTACCACACTTCTCCAGATACAAAGCCATTTATGCCTTTCAAGTTATTTGAAAGGTTTCGGTAATAACCCCTCAAATATTCACCTCCTGTCGATATTCTAAAGAGTAGTTTCCTGGATGCAAATACAGAAGCCATATTAGCACTTATGGACGTTATGTATTTGCACTATGGAAAGAACATACATCTAGAAACCTGTCCTCTGGTGCATTTTCTCTTGTGGACAAAACAAAAATGCATTGCTATTTATGTGGAACCATTCGGGTGTTACAGGCGTTTCTGTAACATCCAAGAATGCACTGGCCATGACCAACTAAAGTCGTTTTTGGCTTATCATCCTTCGAGCTGAATTAATAATACTAAACAGCATGTGGGATGAGGGAAAACACAGCACAGAGCAACATTAAAACCCCTTTCTACCCAAGCATAATTCATTCTGATCTTTACTACTTGATTCAGCTAAAGGTCAAACCATATATGATGGTTTAGATCCAGAAAATATATTATTTAGCTGTGCAGCATGGTCTGAAATGAGGGCAACTAATTTAAAAATGGAAGCAATTTGGAAAATACAAATGTAATGAAAAATGCCTCCATTATGAAGTATATAAATTAAGTTCTACTATTGATTACCGCCAACATTTAAAATCTCCCCACTCATACTGGTAATGCCTTTAGTGTAACTTAATTTTCTTCCTATTGTGTCAGTACCTTCAATGAACATCATTCTGGTGAGGGACCAAACACAAGGTCAGAAATGTTACTGATGATAAATTACAGACCTTAATAACTTTTGAACAGTTTTAAATGTACAAGTCATCTATGAGTCATTTAGCTTGATAGATGCATGGATAAAGAACTACATGAACTAATAAGAACCATGTGTTAGTCTACACTACCACATGGCATGAGGCCAAGATCTAATAAAGAATAAAACTGGGCTTTGGAGCATATGTAACTGAAGAATGAAAAAAAGTAAATTATCTTAAGAGACTATATGAACAATAATTACTTATGAATTTATACAAATACTTTATAAGCACAAGAGGTTTCATTAAAGGACTGGCCAGATTCACAACAGACAGATGGCTGAAATGTGACCAGGTTTGGGATAGGAAAAAAATAGGCGACCAGTAGATTCAGATGATTGCTTGGTCATTTGGTTTTTTTGCTTTTGGTGAAAGGGGGTGTGAAAATCTTCATCTTTACTGCAGACTCTTTGGACTGGGGCTTGTATACTTTATGTGTACTCCGATTTTTTGCTCTTGGGTGAGTCACAAGTAGCATGGGCTGCCCTCCAACAACCACAGATCAGGTTCTGGAAGGAACCCAAATCAGTCCCAGTCCAAGAAGGCTAAAGCAGTTCTAGTGTGGAGAATCAACTGAAGAATCAAGCTAAAAGAGGCACATATTGAACAAGTAATAGTTTCTCCACTACTGAATTAAAACTGACAAGTGACATCTTGCCTGGTGGAACAGTGAAGAAATCTTCACTAATCCATCTACTTCAGTCACTTCTCAAGATTCATCCCCCTGCCACCGTATCACAATCATCAAGGCAGCTTGTTTAAAACATGTATCCCTAAATTACCTGCCAGACCTCTGGTAGTAAGATCGCCAGTCTTTTAACAAGCTGCCCTGGAGATTCCCACGAGCCCAGGGAGAAGACCAAGGTGGCAATTCGTCCCACCACACGTGCACAGCTCCCAAGGCTCCTCTCACTTCCCACCGTCATGCCTACGGTGCACACGTCAGCAATGCAAGGTACACCAGACTCTTTCAGAGCAGCATGAATGAATGAATAAACGCATGAATGGGAAAGTTAATCTTATTTCTGAAACAAAATAGGAATTCGGATTCCAATAAGTGGGCTCTACAAATCCATTCACAGCCTTCTCAAAATCCCCACAGTGCTCCAAACTTTTCAGTCTATGTATTTGACAATATGATCTGAGCTTCTCAAATATTGGTCACAGTAAACTGTGAAAAGAAAGAGGAAATGAAAAGCGCCAATTCTGATTTCTCAGAAACGTCATGATGCTCTGCCGCTTTCTGTCCTGCATCACTGGCTGGCAGACGCCACCGCCTTCCCAAGCACATCTGCTGTGAGAGCCGTTGCTTAGCAACAGCAATCAATGCTGTATTTCCTCTTCACCATTTTCCTAAAGACTGAGATGATGCTTCAAGGTATTATTTTCAAATACCTTCTGTTTCACTGACCAAACGTGTTTGTTAGTTTTTCTATTATGCACAAAGAAATCAGGAACCAAATCAGCACAGGAATTCAAGAAATAAAGAAAGAGAGAAGGTCAGTGTAACACAGGGTGCTTTGGGATTTGTTTGATGAAGAAAAATTCTTTGACAGCTCATTGGCTGTATTTGCTATACCCTTTCATTCTGCCATTTTAGAATTGATTTCTGCTAGCTCATGGGAGATGAAAGCCATTACCATGAATTATCATTCTAAATGCAGATCCACAAGGTACTGCCATAAAACACAAAAAGCAAATGATTTTCAGAAACTGGTTTAATACACATTTCACATTCCTGTTAAAGCTTGTGTCTTGGTTAAATTCTTACTAACTACTAGCAACATTTTCCAGCATCTTTTCACTGATAATACAAATCTTTCAGATAAGCAATGCTTATAATCTAAATTACTTGGTGTTTCTGATATAATTTACAAGCTAAATTATATACACACAATAGTAACATTGACTTTGGAAAAGCAGATACGAATTTTTATTTTAAATACACCTATATGTCTTACCAGTGAATGGGTTCTTCATATAAAAACAGGAATGAGACCCAGGAACTTCATGAGATGTTTTCCAATAAAAAGAGTTGATATTTGCTTAAGTATATGCACAGTCGGTGGTGGACCTGTCTGGGTGGGTATTATGTGATGATTATTTTCTGCATTTATTGAGTGCCTACTATGTATAAATCTCTATGGGCAGCATAAAGATGAGTAAAATATGATCCCTGTACAAATCTTGTGCTAGAAACAGTCACATCAAGAAGTGATACAGAAGAATATAGATTTTACCTCAAGTATTTGTTTAGCTACAAATACTGTCCCAGTTAATATGGATTATATCTGCAACACAGACTAGATACATAAATCACAGTCCAAGGTCTTTATTTTTTATGATAACATTCAGTATTGATAATGATATAGTATGATAAAAATGTCATAATTAACTGTAAAAGACATCAGGCCAGGAAACTAAATCAACCTTTCTGAAATATTGGCACTATGTAATAAACTACTTAAACTATGCACATGCTAAACTCTGACATGGTAATTATATACCTAAGAAAATAGTTTAAGGAAATAAAGATGCCAACAACAGATCTTTATTTCAGCTATATTTAAAACAGTAAATAAATACCCAATATTAGAATGATTAAATGAATAATGATGCAGCTATATGATGAGTATTACTAAAATCTTTTTCAAGAATATTTTATGAGAGCTAGAGAGTATACTGCTAAGCATATAAGGCAATCAGAGAAAGACGAATACCATATAATCTCACTCATATGTAGAATTTAAGAAACAAAACACATGAGCAAAGAGAAAAAGAGACAAACCAAGAAACAGACTCTTAACTTGAGAGAACACAATGATGGTCACCAGAAGGGAGGGAGTGGAGATTGGGTGAACTAGGTGATGGGAATTAAGGAGTGTGCCTATCCGGATGAGCACTGGGTGATGTCTAAAGTTGCTGAATCACTATATTGTCCACCTGAAACTAATATAATACTTATGTTAACTGTACTGGAACTAAAATTTTAAACTTAATTTTAAAAGGAAGAGTATTTTATGAAAAGAAACATTGTTCTAATGTTAGAAGGAAAAACAATGAAAGAAAATAACCAATACTAAATGCAAAGAAAACACAGTAGAGGAAAACATCATAAGATTAATAATCAGAGATGACGTTTATTTCTTGACTTTGCTTTTTTTATGCCTTCCTAGGTTTTTTATATTGGCTATCACATATTTTGTAATCAGAAAAATATCCCAATAAATAAATACATTAGAATCTTATCTGAACTTCTATTTACAGATTTTTCAATTTCATCACGGAATTTCAGCCCTCACTGGTCTCCTAAGCACTGGCAACTTGAATGATAAAGTACATAAGTTTCTCAAGTATTTTCGAATCAACTTCATATTTCCATAAATGTCTGATAAACTTGGTCAATATTTTCAGAGAGGACAGTCATAATAAAAGCATCTGATTTAGTCTAAGGAAAATTATCTTTTATTTAACAATTATATAAATATGCACCAAGGATAGGACATGCAAATAAAATGACAGGATGCTATGGAAACATTTCAATGACTGGTGCTCTTTTGATGATCTTCCAGAAGATATAAGGCCCCAGGCACAGCATTTGTCTTGTATCAGAATGGACTGTCTGTCCACAAAAGAAGTTTCTAGTACTGTCTGAGGCAGGTGATTCTGCAATCTACAACTGCTTACCCCCTACCACCAGAGAGACTAAAGGGTCAGGGATGCAGAGAAATGAATAAAATTAGGAGAATCTGTCAATAGAAATTAGTATTTCTGTAAATCTTCCTCTATTCACATTATATAAATACACAAACAATATTCTTTTTCTCAGTGACTATAGGCACCAACAAAAGCAGTATTCTAAGCCCAATAACTGAGGTGCAGACTTTTCAATCTTTATACCAGCAGAGAATATGTTAATACCTCCAATATCAAAGAAGGAAACTGGAGTTTTAAATCATGAATTAAGTTGACCAGAGTCACTAGCTAATCAGCAAGAAGACAAAACTCAAGCCTAGGTCGGCTCATCCCCTTAAGCAGTGCTCCTTCCCTTACAAACATGTGACATTTGGGCAAGTGGGTAGGAGAGAGGTATCCATTTCCAAGAAGCAACATGGACAAGAAAGAGAGGCAGAAATAAGCAAGACGTCCTGAGATCCCTACTCCTCAGTTGGCTAGAACAGGGGCAGGGGAACACGTGGCTTGCACCGTTTCCAAGCCAGGATGGTGGCCCTGGTCATGGTCATAATTAGTTGCACCCTGATGCTCCTCTCCCTGGCTCTACCCTCCCTTCCAACTTGATAATCTCCCCTTGACCCCTGGGGCCACTGAGATACTTGTGGTGGCCATGGGCTCCAAGTAAACCCCAGTTTTAAATCTGCCTATGAATAAGAAAAGTTCCTCCTATTCTGATGCTTTCTCTTACTCCAAATACTTCCTTTCCCTTCAAAAAGTGCCTTTCAGTGACCTAAGCTCCTGCTATCAAGAGCTCTGCAGAGCTTGCCCCCATAACCTGCCCTATTTGCTGGCTCTCTTGTACCAACAAAATGCCCCTTCAACAACAGGAGACAAAGATACATTAACCTTTAGTTAACCTAAAGATACAGTTAATGGTGAATTAAACACATGATCTCCGTCTCCCCACCCATCATCATCCAGACTTTCTTTTTTTTCAAAAGAAGTGATGGTATTAGCCCAAATGGAACATGGTCTTCAAAATACCCCATTGGGAATGCTGAAATGGAAAATAACAAGGGACAAGTCTTGAACTCCAGAGATCAGATTTCACATCTAAGTTTACTAATCAGTAGAAGGTGAAATCTTTGAAAAGACTTCTTTGGTAAAAGCATGCAGAATGAACTGAAGAGGACGGACACAGTGTCAAATGTCAACGCAGTCTGTTTCATGCTAGAACGTTAAACTGAGCACGGCAAGAAACTCAAAGGAAAAACAGGCTGAACCCTTAATTAACTGTACATGGGGTACAATAAAGAGAAAACCCGAAGAGAGGAGATTTGACACCAACATGTTAAAGTTTGTAATATCAGCTTATTATGGAAAGAATCAAATACATGAAGGAGGTCTCCAAAATAAAACCCAAAGGAATTTAGAAATTAGCATGCTGAAGTAAATAAGCAAACATGCAATAAATATGTCCCTAAAATTTAGGGCTAAGATAGAAACTGTTTTAGACCATTGGGTCCTGCCACACAAAGAGAGGGGCTCCATTCTATCCAATGTTTTCCATAATGGTCCTTGAAAATATTTTTTAAACTTTACAAAAGGAGCTACCAGGATATATAGGCATAAAAAAATCAAGAAACAGTACCTTCTGATTACTGAAGAATGACAGTTAAAAAACACACAAAGAGGGATGGTGAAAACCCATTTCGCAGCTAAGTGAGCTGAATCCCCAAATGCACAAGCCTGTTTTTATGCTAATAGTATTATACAATCACATGTATATATTCTATTATTAAAATCACTTTCTACTATGTAGTAAGTTAAAATTCATGGATATCCCTTATTTTCTTTCTCTTCTTGTTTTCTTTTTTGTTTTTTAGGTCTCTACCTCGCTAAAGAACATTTCTGCTGGGCTTTCCATTCTTTATTCAGTCCAATTAAACTGCAGTGATTCACCAGTTATTACCACCACAGCCATACACATGTTGAAGAGAAGATCGTGATTATAATCTGCACAATTACCAACAGCTAGATAGCATGTCTAAACACAGTGTTTTGAAAAACAGTTTCATTTCTGATGGAGATCAAGACAGCAATAAAACAGTTCCCCAGTCTCTTCACTAAATACATCTTTGTTTGCACGGTCTATGTATATTGTCATGGGGCAGGTGCAGAAAAATGTAAAATATAAATACTTAAAATCCAACTGAGCTGCTGTGAAGTCAATGACAAAGAAAAATACAAACATAGGGGCTCCATGGGTATGGCTAAATACATAAATAACTATGAAATCACCAAAACAAAGCAGCACATCCATGTTTCTTGCTGGTGCTCATTATAACTCAACAGCAATATAGTTTTATTAATCCTGAGCCACCTGGATGTCAAGTAACACTAACTTCATCGAGTCTGAAGCCCCAAATAAAGTTACCAATAATGAACAACATCATTAGATTTGCTTTCTTTTTAAGAAGAAATCGTTCATTCGACTTGGTTTGTGTTTAAGGAGAAATCATTATCTATCTCTCTTGATCCCACACAGTAACTCGACTCCTCCTTAGTCTTCAGGCAGCCAGGCTGACAAGCAGCAGGACAAAGTAGGAGTGAGCAGAATTCAACTGACCATAGAAAAGTCAAAGGACAAACTGATTTTGCTCTAAAAATCCAAACATCTGTTTGTTTGTTTTTTTAAAGCTACCCAGAAGTGGAATCCTGGATGATATCAGTCCAACTTATCTGACAAAACTTAAAAATTGTATCTACTTGGATGAAAGTCAATGAGCTAACCACCTTTGGATCTTCCACTTGAGAAGTTACAACTCTTAAAAAGGACTTAAAATAGTTTTTCAAATAAATTATAGTCCTTTAGCTATAAATCCATATGATCAGCAATTCATAAGGAAAGTGAAGAGCAAGCAAAAGATGGAGGCATTCTGGCTACTAGAAGAAACAAAGTTGAGAGGAGACTTCAGAAAAGCCAAACAATAAAGCATAGTTCCATATCTGAAAATCTGCTGAACCAAATAACCCAAAGAGCTCTCCTGACATATTTTAAAATGCATTACTACATTATTTGTATTCTTATTTTAGGGTAAAAACACATAAAAGATATTTGGGGACAACTGGGGAATCTGAATACAGATTAGGTATTGGGTAAATATTAGAGAACTATTATTCATCTTCTAAGGTGTGATACCATCATTCTATAGCAGAACGTCCGTAGTTTGAGAAGATGCCCAGCAAAACATCCAGGGTCAAGTGTCATGACACGTGTGACTGACTTCCCAAATGTTCAAGAAACACCCAGGTATGCATGCACACACGTGTGCACGCGCACGCACACACACACACACAGCTAATATGGCAAAAGATTAACAATTAATGACTTTAGGTGATATCCTTCCATCTTATCTTTTCTTCATGACAAAGTTTTTATAATAAAAGATGAAGAAAAATTAAGGCATGTAAGAAGTTCTATTTAAAAAGAGAAAACTGAAAAATAAAATTCATCATCGTAATGACAAAAAAGAAAAGTATCCCTAGATAAATACATTGAAGCAAAAGCAGCAAACCTGAGAAATTAGGTAATGTATCCAGCTAGCTTTCTCCCTGGATAAATCTGGCTAAGCCAGGGAATCCTGAACCTGCACCTGAGAGCCACCTGGGCCACACCCAGTGTGGAGAATCTAAAACCAGACTCCTGAACAGACCTAGATGACCAGGACAGACCAGAGGATGACAAGCTTGGAACAAATTACAGCAAACCCACTCCACATTAGGGACAGGAAGGAAACTGTCAGTCTAGACCTGAGCACTAGATAGAGTGGTATACATTTTTTCCTACAGAACTTAAAACCACAACTTGGCGATTGGCTAAGCTTGCAGCCTAAATTAACATTAGGTTTCTGGTCCAAGAAGCCTCAAGCACAGAAATTAACCTTAGAGGGATCTAGAGCTGTTAAAGCCCTCATTAGCCACAAGAACAAGAGTAAATTTGTTCTGGATGAACATGCCTCCAGTGTTCAACAAACCTCAAAGAATTTCAAAAAAGCTTGAGCTTATGGTTTAAACATACAAACATACATCCGCACGCACGCACACAAAACAAGTGAACAAAGACTTATGAGAAAGTCTCAGCAGAAATATCATATGGCTGAATTAAAAAGATCTCATAATTTAGACTGTCAGAATTTAAAGTAAGGTTTAATATGCTGAAAGATATAAGAAATGGAAAATATGAGAAACGATAAAAAAAATGTTGTAATGTCTAGGCCAAAAAAACTTCTAGAACTGAAAAATACAATTTTAATTTAAAATGCTAATTTGAGAATTGGCAACAATCCTAAAATCCTACAATGTCAAATGTGGGTAAAGAAGATTTGAAACAATGTGAACTCTGATACACAGATGGTTCAGTATAAATGTAAACAGCCCCTTTGGAAAAGGATTTGATGTTATCTAATGAAGCCATGGAAAGCGTACTCATGTCCCCTCAACTCCATCACAAGTTACGCATCCTACAAAAACTACTGTACACATTCAACAGAGGTAAGTTCACAAATGTTACAGCAATGAGGTGTGTAATAGTTAAAAGGAAAGCAAATCAAACTATGATATATTCACATAATAGAAAACTCAGTGAAACTGAGTGAGCTATAGTTACATTCATCATGGATAAATTTCAGAATACTAAACCAAACAAAGGAAGTAGAAAAAGAACACGAATAATCTGACTTATTTTCGTCAATGTTTATGGATTTATTTTGAGAAAATGCAAGTGCACAAAGGGGCAGAGAGAGGGGGAGAGACGCATGGCTGGATCTCATGAACCTGAGATCAAGACCTAAGCTGAAATCAAGAGTCGGATGCTTAAACGACTGAGCCCCCCAGGCGTCCCTATATGTTTTTAACTTTATCAAATGAACTCAGATTGGGGCACCGTAATGATAAAAATTATTTAACAAAACCAAAAAGCAGTAATATGCTTCAGTATCCTAGCCAAAAGCATGAAGTTATACCCCATAGCAAAAACACATGCCTTAGAAAAAAGAAACCTAGGTGACATTCAGGATGATCAGAGCAAAACATCCATGTATATCAAGAATATAGAGGACACCGTGGTGAAGAAAAGACCAATTTTCACAAGGAGACGTCCGTCCTGCAGGTACCAACAGCCGTGCACAGACGGCCCGGGAGACAAGCCTGTCTGCAGTAGAAGCTGGCTTATGCTAGCTGATCAGTGAGTTGTCTTCTCCCTCTATTTCTGTCCATCCAATTCCAGCTCTAGTGATACCTTGTGAGTGCAATTTTGGGCATTTGTCATATTCTTCTAAACCCAGCCTTAACTTTATATGGTGAAAATGTTAAATTTTCCCCGACTGATACCACCTCTTTCCACATCTACTGACTGGGATATGGCTTGTATTCCGGGTTGTACTGTACTCATCATAATTCATGTTGGAGCCAAATCTGCTATTTTGACTGTGATGTTTTGGCTAGAAGCTGAACAGATGGATAGTTTTTCTCTGGTATGAATATTTGCCAACATTTGGAAGGGTGTAGAACTTATTCTCAAAGAAACCCAAACATAACCGTGAGGAGTCTAACAAATAATTAAAATATCCACCATGACAGATACAAGGCTCTGCAGAAACACAATGCGTATTCAGAAATCTTGATATAAAATGACAGTTAATCAAAAGAACACTTAGGTAATATTGCTGGATTAATGCTACTAATGATCATAATAGAATCTGGAATTATATAGGTATTGTGTTCATGACCATCTGCTTCCTTCCATTCTGTGAAGTAGATACTGAGGCACCAAGGAACAGAGCATGGGAGGAACCTGCGTTACCCTAGAAAATGGGCTTCTGGAAAACAGACCCGGGGTCAGAGCTTGTCTGTGCCTTGTTAGCTGCATAACTCCGAGCAAACAATTTAATTTCAGAGACCCCTCCATCTCATTTGTAAACAGGCCCCGTAACACACAGTACACAAGGCTCCCGGGAGAATATGTACGCTCCTCACAAGAGCACCTATCATAGAGCAGCTTCTTAAAAACTATATCCTGCCTTAAATAATAATTTGATAATGAAGTCCCAGTTGACAAGAAAAATTCAAACTTTTCATCTTTACTCCCTGCAAACAGAGTCAGAGGTAACTGAAATTTAGGGCAAGAGAATAGTCCACACCTGAAACATCAGTACCAACTGGAGGTTGCCAGGAGTCCCAAACACTCCACAACCCCACTTGGGCGGCTTCTCATGGGCGTCCTGAAGGAGCAGAGAGTCTAACGCGCAGGCCACTAGCTAGTTCGGTAGAGACAGAACCGCCCTACCAGTAATGCTCACGATTCTAAAGCACATAGCCTCTAACACTGCTATCTGACATCTAAGGCATGCGTACATTTCTACACAGTTCAGCAGTCATGTGGTGTCACATCTAAACAGCCCTCAACATTCATTCAGATGCCCAGTTTCTGTTACGTGGGACTTGTAGACACCCCCTTCCCCGATGGAACTTCAAGAAGATGCCCACCTGTGGCTCCTGGTGGGGGAGGGCCACAGAGATCTCACCAGGAACAACAGTCTCCCTTAGCCAGGGATGAGGACAGAGAAGCCAATGGGCAGCAGGTGCACATCCACCCACAGCTGCCTCATTAGACAAAAGAGACAGAAGTGTCGCCAAGGATTAGGAGCAGTGGCATCCTCAGACCAACTACACAGCCTGAGCAAAAAACCTCATAAACCTTCCAGACTTCATGATTTTAGTTTCTTGGCCCTCTGTTTCCTGCTTGGGAGCAACATATAGCCCTTCACAGAATATTTATTTGCTCATTCCACGATTCTGAAGAAACACTGAACAAAGGAGTCACAGTCACTGGGAAGGAGGCTCAGTACCTCCTTGTTTCTCTTAGGGACCCAATACTATGCTGTCACTAATGAAGGCACTCAAAGATCTGACCTAACCTTGATGTCACTTCAGCAGGCCTGCCCCTCCCCTGTCCCCCATCTCCACCACATAGTGTGTAGTTCCTCCTACCTGACAAGCAAAGGGCATTGGAACCATGCCTTTTGAATGGTCCTTTAGGATATGAAAAACTTCAGTAATTATTCAGTAAATATGCTGTAATTGCTAAAGTCTGTCATTTCATTTGGTAAACTTAATTACATCATAACATTTGGTTTGACTTGCTTCCAAAATCAGCTTTCATTATAACCTGAAAAGAACTGAAAATTTTTCTGGCTATAAAGACCTCCTTCTCACTTGTAAGAGGATTTAATTCCTTTTATGTGAGAGCATCATGCAAGCGTCATGCATTAAACTCATGTGTTTTTGCACAAAGCTACCAGAGTGAAAAGATTCTCAAGGAACTCTGTCCTCACCCAGCAGAAAAACAATAAACAAATGGACAACAACATTTTAGACAATGCTAATGCTCAAAAAGAATATAATTCAGATTCAATGGGGGAGCCCCTTTAGATTGAGTGGTCAAGAAAGCCCTTTCTGAGGGACTGACATGTTTACTGAGACCTGTATACCTAAGATCATTCCAATTAGAAGAACAAGCAATTGCAAGGATCTTGCGTTGAAAACATACTTGGTGGGGTGCTTGGGGGGACTCAGTCGGTTGAGTGTCCAACTTCGGCTAATGTCATGATCTCATGGTTCGAGAGTTCGAGCTCCGCACCAGGCTCTGTGCTGACAGCTCAAAGCCTGGAACCTGCTTCAGATTCTGCATCTCCATCTCTCTTTGCCCCTCCCTCCTCATGCTCTGTCTCTTTCTCTCTCAAAAGTACATAAATGGTTAAAAAAAAGTTTGTATAAAAAGGATAAAGCTCAAGAAAACCTTACGAATCATATAGTTCAACCAGGATAAAAGGCACAGCATAGGAAACATAATCAATGGGGTGTAATAGCACTGTACGGTGACATTTGTTAGCTACACTCATGGTGAACACAGCATAATGTACAGTATAGATTTGTTGAATCACTACGTTGTACATCTGAAACTAATGTAACATTGTGTGTCAATTATACTTACAAAAAAAATCATATAGTTCATCCTCCTAGATTTCAAAACACATTATTGAATTTGTTTAGCATCTACTATAAGGGGATGTTATTTGTTCTCCCTAATTTTCTTTAATATTAATAATTAACACTTGATAACTGCTTGTGATAATAACATTAAATCCTATTCCTCAATAATTCAAATAATCTTAGTTGATGGGAAATATTAGCCAGTTCCCATCTCTGTTATACTCCCTGCTAAAGTGGTAGACCCAGAGGAGAATGGGGGTAATACTTTCATTGGAATATATCACATAATTAGATGCACTTTTCCCTTTTTCTATTACTGAAGGACAAAGTTTCTATTTTAGGAAATGTTGTTTATGTATTCTATACTTCTCTGCTTCCTCCCCAACTCATGTACTCACGAGCCTTTCAAGGGACTAAATAACACAACTTTGATGGTGGTAAAAACTGCACCCTAAGATGCCACGTTGTAGGACTGGGTCCCTTTATCAACAGTTTGAACTTGAACAGATGACCTCTCAAGCTCCTTTACTTTTATGCAGAAGATGAAAATAATACGAGTTTATACATAATCAGTCAAATAATTTTCTAAGGTCCCATCTGCCTCTAAAAATCTGTGATAAAAATATTTACAAACTAGATTTGGCATCACATCATTATTTATACTTTACATAATATATTTCATTGTTTCAAAGTTTACTTCAGGGCAATGAAGTTGTCATTACTTACCAAAAGCAGGGCAATTCAACTGGCTTCCATATTTAACTACCATGAACTAGCTTATTAGAAGAGGACCCTTGAGTTTACATCATTATTAGGGGAGTATAAAGTCAACAGAATACTAGATTCCAACATTTTGAGGCACCAGAAAACTGAGTATGACAACAAAAAGAATTAAAAGACATCCATATCAGTAAGGAAGAAGTAAAACTTTCAGTATCTGCAGATGACTTGATATTATATACAGGAAACCCAAAAGACTCTTATCAAAAAGCTACCATAACTAATAAATGAATTTGGTAAAGTCACAGGATACAAAATCAATGTACAGGAATCTGTTGCATTTCTATACACTAGTAATGAAGCAACAGAAAGAGACATTAAGAAAATAATCTCATTCACAAATGCACCAAAAGTAATAAGACATTTAGAAATAAACCTAACCAAAGAGGTTAAAGACCTGTACTCTGAAAACTAGAAAGCATTGATTAAAGAAATTGAAGACAAAGGAGTGCCCGGCTGGCTCAGTTGGTAGAGCACATAACATGTAATCTCAGGGTCATGAGTTCAAGCCCCATGTTGGGTGTGAAGGAAGGAAGGAAAAGGAAAAGGAATTGAAGACAACACAAAGAAATGCAAAGATATCTCATGCTCATTGGCTGGACGTACGTTGTTAAAATGTCTATTTTACCCAAAGCAATCTATACATTTAATGCATTCCCCATCAAAATATCAACAACACTTGTGGGGAGAAGCACTCGGTGTTATAGGGAAATGAATTTGACAATAAACTATTATTAATTTTTAAAAAAAGAAAAAATATCAACAGCATTCTTTACAGAACCAGAAAAAAAAACAATCCTAAGATTTATATGGAGCCACAAAAGACCATAAATAAAGCAATCCTGAAAAAGAAAAACAAAACTGGAGGTATCACAATTCCAGAGTCAAGTTATATTACAAAGCTGTGGTAATCCAAAAAAAAATAGAAAAGTATGGCACTATACTGGCAGAAAAACAGATACACAGATCAACAGAACAGAATAGTGAGCCTAGAAATAAACCCACAATTATACAGTTAGTTAATATTTGACAAAGGAGGAAAGAATATGGAATGGAAAAAAGTCTCTTCAACAAACGGTGCTGGTAAAACTGGACAGCTACATGCAATACAATGGAACTGGACCACTTTCTTACACCATACACAAAAATAAACTCAAAATGGATTAAAGACATAAATGTGAAACCTGAAGCCATAAAAATCCTAGAAGAGAGCACAGGCAGTAATGTCTCTAACATCCGCCAGATAAACATTTTTCTAGATATGTCTCCTGAGACGAGAGAAATAAAAGCAAAGGTAACTACTGGGACCAAATCAAAATTAAAAGCTTCCGCACAGCTAAGGAAACAGTCAATAAAACCAAAAGGTAACATAAGGAATGGAAGAAGATATTTGCAAATGACATAACCAATAAAGGGTTAGTATTCAAAATATATAAAGAACTGAGAACTGAGAGAATTCAACACCCAGAAAACAAATAATCCAACTAAAAAATGAAGACATGAATAGACATTTCTCCAAAGAAGACATCCAGATGACCAAGAGACACAAAAAGATGCTCAACATCACGCATCATCAGGGAAAATACAAATAAAAAAAAAAAAACCAATGTGATATCACCTCACACCTGTCAGAATGGCTAAAATCAAAAACACAAGACACAGCAAGTGTTGACGAGGATGTGGAGAGAAAGAACCTTCATGCACCGTTGGTGGGAATGTAAACTGGTGCAGCCACTGTGGAAAACAGTATGCAGGTTCCTCAAAAAGCTAAAAATAGAGTTACTCTATGATCCAGTAATCATATCACTGGTTATTTATCCAAAAAATATACAAACACTAATTCAAAGAGATACATGCACCTCTATGTTGATTGCAATGTTGGTTTTTTTTAATGTTTTTAATTTACTTTTGAGAGACAGAGAAAGACAGTGCAAGCAGGGGAGGGTCAGAGAGAGAGGGAGACACAGAATCCAAAGCAGGCTCCAGGCTCTGAGCTAGCTGTCAGCACAGAGCCTGACACAGGGCTCGAACCCACAAACCATGAGATCATGACATAAGCCAAAGCTGGACGCTTAACTGACTGAGCCACCCAGGCGCCCCTGCAATGTTATTTATAATAGCAAAATTATGGAAGCAGCCCAAGTGTCCATCAAAAGATAAATGGGTAAAGATGATGTGGTGTGTGTGTACATATATATGTATATAAATGTGTGTGATGGAGTATTATTCAGCCATAAAAAATGATTAAATCTTACTATTTACAATAACATGGATAGATCTACACAGTATAAGTTAAATAAGTCAGAGAAAGACAATCACCATATGATTTCATTCTTATGTGGACTTTAAGGAACAAAACAAACAAAGGGGAAAAAAAAAAAAGAGACGAATCAAGAAACAGACTCTTAACTGCATAGAACCCACGATGGTCACCAGAGGATGAGGTGGGGGAAAGGGGGAAACAGGTGATGGGGATTACGGAGTGCACTTGTGATGAGAACTGGTGATGTATGGAAGCGGTGAATCTCTATATTATACACCTGAAACTAATATAACACTGTCCATTAACAGTACTGAGATTAAAATTAAAATTTTTTTTAATTCTAAAAACATAAAAAGAAAATCAAGTATCTGATTCTGATTCGCACACATCCCCTCTTGCATGCCCATGCAAGGTGATACTTGACCTTCTGTCATCGCCGTCTCAGGACCTTCCTGTGGTTCCAGCTAAATGGCAGCATAAAATCCCAAAAGGCCATAAATCTTAATATCAAGATGACATTTTTTAAAGTAGCTGACGAATTTAGGTTTCAATGATTAAAAAGTTCAAAAACCTTTATTCTATTGATACCCCTTTATATATGAGTTTCTCACAGAGAGAAAAACCCGGTGTCTGTTTTCCAGCAGTCCAGGCATTTATCTCATTTTATGAAGAGAATTACAAGTATCATCTAGAGGGGCCCCTGGGGGGCTGAGTCTGTTGAGTGTCTGACTTCAGCTCGGGTCATGATCTCATGGTTTGTGGGCTTGAGCCCCACGTCAGGCTCTGTGCTGACAGCTGAGAGCCTGGAGCCTGCCTCAGATTCTGTGTCTCCCTCTCTCTGTCCCTCTCCCACTTGTGCTCCGCCTCACTCTGTCTCTCAAAAATAAATAAATGTTTAAAAAAAGAAGAGAACTTAAAAAAAAAAAAAGTATTATTTAGACCAAATGCTTCTTCTAAAAGAAGTAACCCCTTTTTTAGTCATATAGTATTTTGGATACTTTTTAGAAATTTTTAGAAATTCCCATTATCCTAGGAAATACCCATTTAAAATGAATTAGTGAAGTGGGATTTTTGAGCCAGACTTTAAATTTTTTCCAGATAAATTTCGAAACTACATTAACATCATTTAGACCAAGAACGGCAATTTAGTGGCCTGAAATAATTTCTCAAATAAAGCTCCAATTTTCTTTTTACATTCGTTGATAATTATTATTCCAAATCTCCAATTAGTAGCTCATTAATTTAAAACTTAAATTCATTATAGGAATAAATGCTGTTAGAATATCTCCTAATAAATTATCTTGCTTATATATAAAAATTCTACACTATCATTCTTCTAAGAAACTCTACGTTTGGTTTTTGTTTATCTTATCATCCCACTAAAATTCTCTGAAATCAATTTGTCTTACTAATTAAAAATAAAAAGGATTAGTGTCGATTTAAATGAAATAATTAGCTATAACCTCTTGAATAATGAGTTTAGTGTTAATAATAGGTCTTATATTGTTTCACTCTGCCTGTCACAGAACAAAGTAACATAGGATATTCATTTAATCCTAAAAATTTTTTACTTTTAACTTTTTGTAAAATAATTATTATAATTGCCCCTTATCCATCTCAGAGAGATGCTGTATACGTACACCACTCAAGTCTTTTCAGCTTTTTAGAAAATGACATGATTAAAACTATTTCAATATCATAAACACCTACAATAAACTTATACATATCTTCAGCCCTAAAACTCTGGGCCTCATAGGTTTTTTTTCCAGATGAACCCCAAAAATGAGGCATTGACTTCATAGTCATTGTCCAGACACATACATTTCAATATCATAGTATTTAAACACTAATTTGAGGAAGAATTTTTTAATTTGGTAATTCACCAAAGATTTAAGAGCCTCTGCTTTTCCTGTATTGGCTCATCCAGAGAGCTCTGCTACAACATAGGAGGTTTAACATGTGATCATATCATCCCTGTGATCATATCATCAGTTCACACTTCTCACGCTGCCATGATCTGTAGGTTAGTAATATCAATATTGTTTTGGTTCGGTTTTTTATCAGGTAGGGAAACCAAGGTTGAAAGAGAAAGGATGGATTTCTCTCTCTATTCCACACCCACACCCAGAAAGATGTAGTTTGCATGGATACATTTATTGTAATAAGCTAAAACAGGTATTTTAAAGTGTACATAAATAAATCAAAAGTTAAGGAAAATGAGGGGCACCTAGGGGCTCAGTCAGTTAAGCATCCGACTTTGGCCCAGATCATGATCCCAGGGTTTGTGAGTTCGACTCCCGTGCCAGACTCTGTGCTGACAGCTCAGAGCCTGGAGTGTGCTTCGGATTCTGTGTCTCCCTCTCTCTCTGCCCCTCCCAGCTTGCACTCTGTCTCTGTCTCTCAAAAATAAAGATTAAAAAAAAAGTTAAGGAAAATGAGGAAGGAAGCAGGGAGCCAGGAGTTAGCTGGTGTATAAAACAAGGCAGGTTACAAGTTTGGAGAGATCCAATAATAGGTCCAAGATGCCACCAAGAGGTTGTAGGCAGAGCTGGAGACGAGCTCACTGTTTATGACTCTCGGGTCACCATTATGTCCTCAGGCAAAGTCAGGTGTAAAATATACTCGCTCTTACAGTATCTGGTTTATTTTTATCAGTAAGGAATTCTATCATCCTTGTGTCTCTCCTGATTAAAAAAACACCTTATAGCAGACTTTATGCAATGACAGACATGATCTATATCTGTGCCATTAAATATGGTAGTCACTCGTTATATGTGGCTATTAAACACATGAAATATGATTAGTTCAAACAAAAACCTGATTATTAATTTGATTTTTTAAATTTTAATTAATTTAAATTTAAGTAGCCAAATATGTCTAGTGGCTGTATCTGACAGTGAAGTTCTAATGCGCTTGTGTGTATAAATTTCACTCTTGTGGTGGTATCTTTCTCAGTTACTCTGCTTCCTAATTAACACAGAAATGTTTTTCATATGCAGTATATTCTCACCTAGATAGTTTAAGTTTCTAATTATTGTGTTTTATTCCATAGGATTTTTCAAATTACACTCTCAGTATTCTTAGTGAGTTATCTGGGTCGCTGATAAGCATGATACTTGATATGCTCAGATACTGGTCTTCACTCATTCCTGAAAGCAATTTCACTTTCTCAAACTATGAATCATTTTTACCTCCCTCTCAATCCAGCTGACATTCCACTTTCACAGAGGTGTGTCTGCTCGCCTGTTCCCTGCTTCTGTGAAACAGCTTGTGGATACATGCAGAGCACAATAAAGATGCTGTCCAGGAAGCAACTTCGTCATCACTGGGCAGTTAATGTCAGCATCAGCAACACATGGATTTAATCAAGCAAGTAAAGATCTATCCCTGTTACAGGGAACAATGTATCAAAATGCGGCTGTGACATTTTTAAAGACTCAGACAAGCACTGACATAATTCTAAACTCCACACTAACAACTGGCTTTTCGGAGTTACTAAAATGCACACACCCACACACTCACACTGATGTTTAGAAAAAAGAAAGTACTGCTTTAAATTGCAAGGAAAATTTTATCAAAATAAGACTGTAAGACATTTCATAATATCCTAGAGATAGTATCCGTATCTGGGCACCAGTTGTTCATCAGATACAGCACTGGACACAAAAGGGCAGGGCATGAATGACAATCACTATTTGGGGTACAAATCTGTACAGATCACACACAGTATCCAATACTGGTGAGCTTCCCAGAGCTAATCAATTTTTCAAAGGGTACACTCAAAGGTGTTAAGGATGGGAAATCAATGAAAGGGGACCGAGTGACATTAAAATCCTTATACTCTAGTTTAGTTTTTCCTTGGGAGCAATGAGCAGATTTTTATTAAATTTCACCTGATTTTGCTATGGCAACAGTTGTATTCCTTGAGAGCATACTACAGGAAAAACCCAGCATTTGCTCTCTTATTCTGCCACTTTGATCTTCTAGTAGTTTGACTTAAAAGCCATAGTTTTTAATTCCAATGAGAATACATATATTGGGATTAGAAGTGATTACGTTTATAATAAACCCAATGCATGTCTCCTCCTTCAGAAGCTCTTTTGCGACATGAGGCTTACTCAGTAGTTAGGGGGTTAATGAGTGAAATGGATCACTGGACTGAAAATAAAAATCACTATTTTAAAAAGCGCCACACCAAGAGAATTAGGCACTACATAACACTGTAACCGCTGAGAATTCTCACCAGTAAAATAAAGCCGAGTAGCCCCAGCATTTTCATTAGTTTCCAGTAGGGCCGGACGCAGGGTGAATTACAATGAGGTCTGAGAAAGCGATGGCCGCTACCTTGCAAGAACATATGCTGTGCAGAGGAAAGCACTCCTTGCATCCACAGCAGGCTGGTTACTGGCCAATGACAGCACTAGTTACATTTTAGTACCTTAAAATGCCTCATGTAACAGAATACTGCATTTAAGCTGCAAGACAGTGAATGCTAAATAGGTGATACAGTGAACTACACTGCACTGCGCTGCACTGTAAATGTTAGCTTGAAAACAGAGAATTCTATAAATCAGTTAAAACCTGTGCAAGCAATCAGGGCACCTGAGTGACTTAGTCGGCTAAGTGTCTGACGCTTGGTTTCGGCTCAGGTCAGGATCTCATGGTTCATGAGTTTGAGCCTGGTGATGGGCTCTTTGCTGACGCACACAGCCTGCTTGGAAATCTCTCTCTCGCTGCCCTCTGCTGCTTGTGCTCTCTCTTAAAATAAATAAACTTAAAAAAGAAACTGAAAACTACACAATTTGGATTTTGAATTATGTTTAAGTTATGTGTCTGTTTAAACAGATGTAAAGTAAAGAAACAGTGACTAAAACCCACACAAAGGAAGGAAAATCGGGATATTACCTGTGGGAGGAGGAGGGTACACAGATGCACAGAGAGGTGCAAAATGAAAGGTGACATGAAATCAGATTTTGCAACAGAGCTTTCTATTTTACTTTGCATTAGACTCCTGTTCTCCCAGTTCTCAAAATAGGAGGTGTTGTGAATGACTAAGTTGGGGGGGAAAAGGTCATACCTCTCATGAACAGATCTGCTCTTACCAGTAAGGCTGTGTGCAATCACAGAAAACAAGAGGCAACACTGTTTTATCTATTGTAATTGGCGAGTGTCACAAGCCCTACACTGGTTTCTGTCCTTATCATCCAACATGTAATCCCTTCCAGTTCACTGACAGTGAAGAGTTATTCTCAATTTCTACTGGAATAGGAATAACACATTGTCTTAGAGCCAGACAATGAGGCCCGCCCTGTGGATGTGCTTACTGAAGAAGGTGGCGAATTACGAAACCCAATCGCTGCTCTCGAGTTACTTACAACTGGGTTAGGAATGCATAACATACGTACCTATACAGGATCACTGAGTCCAGCTGTGGTCCCCAGAGCAGGGTAACCAGAAGGCTCTGGGGGAACATCTCGTATTCCCAGTGAGCCTCACAGCACTGCCTCTGCCTACCACAGCTTCCCCTGCCCAGGGCTCCGAATTCCTGACACTGCCTGGACTGTCCACTGCGTGGACTTCTCTGGGGCAAATTCCTAACCCCTCCACAGGAAAACTCGGAGAAAAGACTGCCTGGTCCTGATGAGGGCTTCACGGATCCTACCTCTCTCTGTAGATGCACTGCCCAGCACAGGAGCCCTGAGGCTGTGGCCTGTGCAATGAAGGAACTGGGTGTGGCATTTAATTTAATGAATTAAAATTAAATAGCCTCAATGGCTAACGGCCACAACAGTGGAAGCAAGACATAAAACCTTTCCATCCCAGAAAGTTCTACTGGATAGTCCTGCTCTATAAGCTGACCTAGAGGTTTATGATACTTGCATACAGGCATTCCTGAAACACCTTGTGTCTGTATACTCTTATACTATGAGAGATTATAAGGCAGAACACTCAAAACCTATACAATAGTATAACCAGAACCCTAAAGAAATCCTACTTTAAAAAAAGAAGCACCATTCAAAAAAGATTAAATTCTCCCTAAAGAAACACAACAGTAACTGCACAACAAAACTTTTTTAAAAAAAATGTTTAACATTTATTTTTGAGAGACAGAGAGAGACAGATCATGAGCAGGGGAAGGGCAGGGAGAGAGAGGGACATACAAAATTGGAAGCAGGCTCCAGGCTCTGAGCCATCAGCACAGAGCCTGACATAGGGTTCGAACCCACAAACTGTGAGATCATGACCTGAGAAAAAGTCAGATGCTCAACCAACTGAGCCACCCAGGTGTCCCAAAACTTTTAAAGAAAAGGTGAAGTTACCTTGAAAAAACGCTGTAAGGTGGCTCAATCAGTTGAGTGTCTGACTCTTGGTTTTGGCTTAGGTCATGATCTCACAGTTCATGGGTTCAAGCCCTGCATCAGGCTATGCACTAACTGCATGCAGCCTGCTTGGGATTCTCTCTCTCCCTCTTTCTCCACCCCTCTCCCTCTCTCTAAGTAATTAAATAAACATTAAAAGACGGACGGACGGATGGATGGACGGAAGGAAGGAAGGAAGGAACAATGGGCATCATTTAAATGAAGCCTCTTCTGTTACTCCTAAAATGCACATTTTTTTCATTCTTCTAATGGTTACTATTATAGTTTTAAATAAAAGACAGAGAGACAAGCCAAGAACCAGACTCTTAACTACGGAGAACAGACAATGGTCACCAGAAGGGAGGCAGGTGGGGGGATATGGGAAATAGGTGATGGGGATTAAGGAGGTTGGTGAACGAAAGTGCTAAATCAGTATACTGTACACCTGGAACTAATATAACACTGTATGTTCACTAACTGGAAGTAAAATAAAAAAATAAAAAGATAAAATACTGAAACAACATTAAATTTTTTTTAAATAAAAAATTTCGGTCATTCTGTATTTCTGGATTTTTGTTACAGTATAATTTTGCATTGTGAGGGTTTACTTACAAATCATAAAATTCTTTTCTGTAACTACAACTCGGTCCTCTGTCCTTCCTCAATAGTTGATTTTAGGAGACTGAAAACCAACAGACAGCACTTACAGGATAATTTTATGAACATTATCAGCCATAAAACTATTGTGGACAGACTGACAGAGGAAAATTTAAAGGAAAGTATCCCAAGAATCATGGTTGCGTGGATTCCATTTTTTGTTGTTGTCCCTTTGCTTCAATTCACCCACGTCTCTTTCTTATATCCCAGGAACTGCTTTCTTGGATTCCTGTATCGTGTCATTGAAGTAATTCCTCAAATATATTTTTCACATAGAAGCCTGGATAAATACATAGCTTCTACCCCTGCATATTTGAATACATTTTATTGTTGTCTCCTTAACTAACAAATAGCTTGGCTACATAGATTTTTGGTGCAAGTTATTATTCTCCCAGAGAACTCTCAAAGCGTTTCATCATCTTCTAGAATCCAGCAAGGCTTATGAGAAACATGATTTTAGTCTGGTTCTTGTACTTTTTTTTCTATACAAGTCTGTAGGCACATATACTTTTTAGTCCATGAAGCTGAGGGTAGGAATAAACTGAGTACTAGATTATTTTTCATCTGACTCAACACATAGGGAGTCCTTTCTATCTGAAGACTGGTGTGGCTTGTTCAGCTCTGTGGAGAACTCTACATTGTGTCATAGATTACTTCCTCCCCTCTGTGCGGACCATTATCTGCTTCTGAAAATCATGAGAGAGAGCTGATCTGCCAAGATGTTAACCTCTACACCTCTTACTTCTTCAATGATCCACTACTTAGTCTCTTATTCTTCCCTACCCTGGGTATTTTCCCAAACTTTCCTTTCAAAATCAGTCTTTGGCTATATTTATTCTGGTAGTTGGTCCATACATCACCTTATTTTTGAGATCATACTGCCCTTCTTGAGAAAATGTTTGACTATGTTCACATTGCTCTGATTCCTACTCTGAAAGCCTGGTATATTCCTATACCAGTTCTTACTTAATGGACAAAGAACACTGTAAGAGTCACCTTGGGAGTCACCTTGGGATGGCGACCGAGCGGCCATTTCTCTGGGAGCTGGAGGAGAACACGTGCATAGACGACCCCCGCCCTTCACCTGTAGACCTGGGATGTCCTGCCCCATTTGGAAACAGCCAATCATGAAGCTCCAGCTTCCCAT
>NC_043702.1:114029895-114074251 GCF_006229205.1 Suricata suricatta
CACTTTCTTAAATGACCCCATTTTAAAATGCATCTTGGGATTATCTCATCTGCATATCAGCATGTTTAATTCTGAAGTGCTGACTCACTTCATTGGAGAAAATGAGGCTTCCACTTGTGAATGTGAAAAAAGCCCTGATTTTCTGGATCATTTTCTCCCATTCACTTTGGATAATGCTACCCTAAAAACAGAATTCATGCAAAAGGACAAGCTGAAAGCGTCAGTGGTGTGTACCATGCCATTTATTTATATATTTTTAAATGCCTTGCTTTTAATGTAAAAATAGTTTTAGAGCCCTCCATGATCTGTACCACAGCTAACTCAATTTGACAGTGGAAGATGTTACGTTGGTCTGTAACAGCAAAGAGAAAACACGCACCCTAAGAGGAGATCTGCATATAAAATCAAAATTCTTTTTGCCACAGGTTTTTTTAGGACTATAAAAAAAAGAAAGGAAGCCCTACTAATACTAGATTTTTCCAGTGTTTTCTGTTGCCCATTAAAAGCATTTGAACATGCTTTTGTTTGCTATTCAGTTACTAAAGCTTTCTGTACAGAAAAAAAAAAAATTTCAGTTCTAATGCAAATTGAGTTTATATAGATGGAGTCCATCTAAACATTATTCATGAAATATTCTCAACACATACAAAAACAGTATCTCAATGATCTTCAAAATGCTGAGGTTTCAGGTTTCTAGAATTCTGCTCCCAGGGTAGGCAGTGCATTCTTCTCTGGGTGGCAGCCTGCCTTTCGGGCATCATTAATGTTTTAGATTTTCCTAAGTTCTACTACAGCCAAACAGACCAAGAACCTGGACTCTGCACCGTACCAGAAGGAGCTACACAGACTTCATTTTTCCTTTCAGTTTCATCTCCAAACAAAGAAACAAAATAAAAATTGGGAACAAAATAACTGTGGAACATGCTGGAATGTATAGTTTCTATCATAAAAAGGAAAGAGCAGAAGCTTAATGCTCTCAGGACAAGCCCCACCCCCAAAAGGGAGAGATACTTGAAAGAGATATTGTATAAATAAGAAAAAAATGTTTAAAATGTCTATCAAAATAATAGAGACTTTGATCTAAGAAATTTGTCCTGAACCTTTTTTTTAAAGATTTTATTTTTAAGTAATCTTTATGCCTAATGTGGGGCTCACACTCACAGCCCGAGATCAAGAGTGGCATGCTCCACCTACTGAGTCAGCCAGGTGCCCCCAACATTCTACCTAAGCTGTATGACATTTCCACATCACTGTTGGCTAAATTAACATTAACTGATTAACATCCATTCTGTAACAAAAAACCACGGGGGGCCTTGTTCCTCAAGATTACAAAGGTGATTCATTCATGCTCACACTTGCTATGAATATTCCAAACCTGGTGAAAATCTACAGCTATGTTTTCTCCAACTTAGTAAGAATGCAGCCATGGAAACACAGAAGGTTAAGGTCTCAGTCAATTACTAACTTAGCCATGTTTTCCTCCCCAGGAAATTCATTTGGGTTTTTTCGGAGATGTTGATAAGGAAATTATTTTTTAACTCATTCACTTATCTGTTTTTCATGTGTTAGTTAATCATATCTGTTCTCCAGTTTGTTCCATACAGTGTTTGAGAAAGCCTGCAGCAAAATCACATACGATGCATTAAAAATGTTCAGGATGAAGAGAATAGAATTTAAGTAGGAAACCAAGATCAGAAGGATCCCCAAACTCAAAGACAGGATCTTAAGTTCAGCAAGTATTTTCTTCTTTTGAGAAACTGGGAGGCTGGCAATGACTTCATTTCTTTTCTAGCTACTAGGAACACTGAATTATTACGGCCTTCTTCTTAGTCAAAAAAAATTTCAGTGTAATTATTCTCTCCCTTCCCCGTTACTACCTGGCTTTTGTCTCTGTCCTTGCAGCATGATCCCTGATCGTCCTGGCCCTGCAGTCTCACCATGAGCTGGAAGGGAGGACTCCAGGCCCAGCACTGGCACTCTGCAGGGTCCTACCACGGCTGGGAATTGCGGCACCTGTGAGAGAGCAGCGGGTGCCCGGGTCCCGACAGAAGGGGCCAAGCCGTGTGCAAAGGTGCTGAAGCCCAGGGACCAATGCTTCCACGCCTAACCACATTTCAGGGCCCCTGCTCTCTCTCCCTTTTCCTAAAGTAAGTAATGCAAAGCCCCTAAACCTGCTGTCACTTTCAAATTTTTACAAATATCACAGTCTTAAAGTTATCCGAGTGTCTTCCTGCAGGTAGCATACAAGCAGTCAAGTTATAGTCCTTGACAATTCTAGAGCACAGCCCAAACAGTACATGATCGCTGTCACCTGACTCCATTCTCAGTTCAACTCCCCATTTCTCGTCCTCTCAGTACAAGTTTGATGGGGGAGGTTGGAGTAAAGATAAGACACAAGCATGGCAAGTTATGTATATAACAACAGAACAGTGCTCTCAATTAAAGGCTTAAGTAATATCCCATGTGAAAAGCAGCTATAATTCTGGACCAAACGGTCAGGAAGAGCACCACAGACATGAGGAGACGATGCATTACCCTGAGAGGACTCTGCCTGGCAGAAGGAATAAAAGCAGAAGCAACATATAAATACAGAGATGAAGACTGGACAGCGCTTGGCATATACATAAAAAATTCAGGTCAAGAGGTAACTGCCAAGAGGTAACTCCTCTTTTCAAGATATGCTTGCCAACGGTCACTTCTGGGCTACATGGCCCTGGTCACTGGTCCCTGGCCCAAACAGGTCCAGATTCCCATCCTGGGTGAAAAGGTCTGAAGCAGAGACACTGAGAGATGAAACTGGTGGAGTAGCTGCATCTCTGGGAGCATTTTGAACAATGAGCAGGTCTACAAGTTCTGGCTTGACTACCACAGAATTCCTTTGATCTTCTAAATTCTTCCAGGGTCCAGCTAACTAATTCCCCTTCTACATAAGCTCACCACAGCTGGTTTCCACTGCTTTCAACACAAAGTCTCTTAATAAGCATACCATCCAGAGGAAATGGCTGTGGCTGGATTAGAAGACAGTAGTCCTGAGGCCTTGCCTGTGGGACCAAAAGGAGTCATTACAGTCCAAAGGACAGAAATTAGCTCTGGTTTTCTGATTTTAAAGCAAGATGGATGCATGAACACACAAGATTCCTGTTTTGCTAATAAGCCCAGGGCATATATCTTGACTACAAAGAAAAATACCTTGTATCTCTCTTTAACCAAACTTGCTGGGTGCCAGACAAGTGTGGCAGGCTCAGGGATAAGCCCATCAAACCACACTGTAAGCCAGGGATGTCCAAGCTTCCCTTCCCCTTCCCTCCTCCACTGGCTGAAACAGCTCCTAAGTTCAATAAGGTTTCTGATTTAAATGAATACAATGGTGCCTCCTCCCATATCAGAAATAATTACTTCCTTAATTTATTTTATAAGTCAAGGATGCTTGTGAATGAGAGTCTTCTCTAGCTAGACATACATATGACAATTTATACACTCCTATGTAATGAACTCATTACTGGGACCATGCTGTTAGAAAATAAATATGTAAAATAAATAATGGTGATCGCTCTCACTGACTATGCTTGGTTATCACAAGATCTATAATTTGTAACAATGGTTTACCCCAGGAGACATGGTGGCCATGGAGCCTGAATGACCGGGTCATGTGGGAGCCCACCACTGATATGGCATGTAAAACAACAAGAAGCAACCCAAGGGGTAATAAAGCCTGGGAGAGTACCAAAAAATTAAATTAGAGAGCAGGAGGCGACAGCTAGATTCTATGCCTCACATGAATACCAATTCAGCACCCAAATGAGAAAAGAGTCAAAGACACAGCTTCATCCATGGGTGAGAAGCATCTGATCAAATGTAAGGGACCAGACTGAATTGAAGAGCAATCTTTTTCATGATGCAGGTAACAAATGGCTAAATAATTAGGGAATGAGAGTGGTTCTCTTAATAACCTAAGGGATTTAGGGCCCTCACCTCTTAAGATCTCATGTCACCGCTTGTGCCCAGTTTGAATTACACACTAGTATAGTGTCCTCATTCAAGGTGGAGCATTAATATTGATGAGATGTTCTGACCCAAGAGAGAAATAGGATATGAGATGAAAGGAATTTATTTTCCAATTGCTTAAGTGCGCACGCGCACACACTCACACACGCAAATAGGGTATGGTGCTCATTTGAGACAGTTTGGGTGGGAACTAAAGTGGGCAAATAGGTACTTTTATTTCTTTCTGAAAGAATTACTTTCTTGATTTAGGCACCCAGGGTGGTACCAGGCTCAGAGTAGGTACAATGAAAGTGAACATGCCAAGAACACAGTAGCCACGACCAAAGGAAAAGAACCCAGATCAAGATTCCAATCAGGCAGAAGTGGACCTTGAAAGGAGACTCACTGATTTAGAGGAAAAAGTTGAACCCTGATAACCACAGTATTAGGCTCAAAAATGTACATCTCCAGCTCACAAGCCCCAGCCCAACAAAAAGAGAAAAAAGAACACCAAAACACTTAACACGATAAAGGTATTCAAATATCCTCATTATATATAATGTACAAATAAAGGAAAATAGAGAATTTTAAGTGTACTCAATAGAATTTCTTGCTCAAGAGTATTCTTTATATTTAATTAAGTTTATTAATATAAACTCCTGCCATGGAAATGTGCTTATTATACTGGACTAGTCAATACTATTCAAATCGAATTCTACTTGGAGTGTAAACGTATTTCTTTTCCTACCGACAGTCCAGTGAGGAGTCTGAGTAGCTAGCGTTCCTCTCACAGTGGAAAGGGTTCTCACCCCAAGTAGGAAGGTTTCCAAAGTGGTGTCATTATCATCAGTGCAGTTCAATCGGTGCTTTGCATTATTTCAGAACAAGTGGCCCCAAATGAGCCGCCCAGGTATCCTAGAGCAAGTGTAACTTATGAAATGAGCATGGCTCATATTTTTATATATGCATTTGTCATAATCAAAGAAGTTCTGAAGCTTCATATTTGTGAATGAGTTACATCAAATGCAAACAGAATATCACTTTATGTGCATCGAGAGTATATCTGTGATTTTATCCAATCCCCACAAGAGTCCTATGAAGTTACTATTTTTAGCATCCTCACTTTATAGATATGAAAACTAAGGAATGGAGAAGATGCCCAAATGGCACAGTGTTTCCACCAAGTTCAAACCAATCTGCCTGATTCAAACATTTACACAGCTGAGTATGATCACAGTACCTCAAATAGGGGTAAAAATATCTAAATTCCAATTTTTCAGACAAAATATTTTTAAGAAGAAAATAACATGCAGCATATTTCTTGGTTAGTTATAGATGTTAAAATACCCAGATTCCACCTCAAACTACTAAATGGATTAACAAAACAAATGCTTGATAGCTTGGTAAACAACTTCCTTCTTAGGCCTAAAGGTCACAGAATTATAACTCACTTGGATCTGATCTGAATTCAGGCTGCTACTCCTCTGTGCCACTTGTGCTGTGTGACTCTGCACTAAGCCCCAGAAGAACCGCACTGAAAAACTGGCTGCTGAGTACCACAAAGTGCTAGACGCTGGACTGAAGCAGGTGATAGCATTTCAAAGTCTGTGTGAGGTTGCAGAGGAAACAGCTCAGGACCCAGATCTCACAATTCATGCATTACAAGCACAATGTTAAAAACTCAAATTTCATTTTTTTTAATGTTTATTTTTGAGAGGGGAGGGGGGAGAGAGAGAGAGAGAGAGAGAGCGCGAGAGCACGCACGAGTGAGCATGCACAAGCAGGGGAGGGGCAGAGAGGGAGGGAGACACAAAACCTGAAGCAGGCTCCAGGTTCTGAGCTGTCAGCACAGAGCCCTACACAGGGCTCGAACCCACAAACTGTGAGATCATGACCTGGGCCAAAATGAAGAGTCGGATGCTTAACCAACTGAGCCACCGAGGTGCCCCTCATTTCTTCTGATTAAATACATGACCTTTTATTCTTAAAAATCCTTCTTAAAGATAACAAAAGCTATGGTGACACTGTCTTCTAGCTACATGTTACCTATTTTCTTCAAAAATGTAAGTTCTTCTAGTGGATTACAATGTTTGCTTTGAAGAATTCTGGTAGTCTTTTCCTCCTACAAGAATTTCAGGTAGTACAAGAATCTGGACAATTAATGGCTGGACTGTGTATCCATTATGGGTACATGCTGCCTCAGAACTATATTACATCTTCATAAGCAATGGGAACATACCCTTTTCTGCATTTACTGTCCCTCATTGCCAAAATCCCTCCCACCAGGTTTACATAAGGTTTGGGACTCAAATGGAAATAGTTCATGGGAAGCAAGGGTATCTCTTTGGAGAACAGATTTTAGAGTAAAAGATTAGGACACTGAGCCACTGATGTGGTGTTTGCGAATAAACTATTTCACAAAACTGAAAAACAACAACAAGAAAGTGAGAGTATGGCCACTAAGACAGAAACTAATGACTTAACAGTTTTGCCCAACTGTTCCTGACCACATAATCGCATCAGGCCCTCTCACTGATGTAATATACACATGAAAAGTCTGGTCACAAAACAGATGCTGGGCTCGGACACACTGGTTCTTAGATGTTGAAAAGATTTCATAAGATTTAAAATCTTCCTGCCTCTACTTTCCGACTTGAAACTTCTCTGAACACAGAGACCATACTTTACCAGATATGGTCAAATCAGTATACTGACACGAATTTCTCTCAGTCTGGAGACTTCTGTTGAGATCTAAGCGCATGCTTTCACTAGTTAACAAAGACCACTGCTCTGCATGGTCTCCCCTACTCAAGCTTAGCCCGACTCATCTGTCCAACATCAATTACTGATCAACATTTAAAAACTTATTTTCCAGGGGCACTGGGGAGGCTCAGTCAGTTAAACATCCAACTCTTCATTTTGACTCAGGAGATGATCTCACAGTTTCATGTGTTCAAGCCCCCTGCCGGGCTCTGTGCTGACAGTGCAGAGCCTGCTTGGGATTCTCTCTCTCCCTCTCTGTCTTCTCCCCCACCCATGCACACACTTGATCACTCTCAAAATAAATAAATAAACATTTAAAAAACAAAACTTTTTCCTAAAATCACAGCTATTACAGTGCTGCCCTGTGCCCATGTTCCCCACTTTACCCGATCACTGTGCAGCCGGGCTCTGAAAGTCTGGGCCCTGACCCACATCTACCTGGGGCAGGCCACGCAGCCAGTGTTGCCTTGGGCCTCATCTAAAGAATGCAGAAGCCACCTACCTGATTCATGGTGCTGCTCTCAGGACCAACTGAGATCATGAACAAGTGTGAGTTGTGATGTGTAATAAAAGTATAGGATGACAAAAATTTATTTCAAGGCATGTTTAAGAATCATTGTGCAGCATGAAAAAAGTTGTACCTAAAACATCAAAACCACAGCTTCTCTTTCCCCTTAAAGAAATACATATATATGTATATGTCTGTGTTGTGTACATGCATGTACGTGTATGTACTTATGTACTTCCAAAACTAGATTTTATCAGTTAATAAGATAAGATCATTTTAAGTCTACTGTCCTTACTTTTCGTTATGATATCTGCTTTGGCAACTGTTCCTTAGATACAATGTTCTATGATCTCTCAAGTTATTTCCCCCTCAGATAAGGGATCCTGTCCTTTTATCTTAAACCATGCCTCTTCCTCTGCTGAGAGCAGGTAGTTATGTCAGCTCCAGGCTGGCTCACTTTCAAACCAAGTCACCTTCGGCACAATGCATTATGGATCTGTTAATAACTTTAAGCACCTGCAGGATAAATTCAAAGTGTATTCCTTCCTCTTCTCTTTTTCTCCATTCTCCCAGCAACCCTGCTCTTTCCTTTCTCTTTTGATGCATACCTGCGAAACGGGCTGAAAAAAATTATGTTGTCTAAAAAGCAGACTTGTCTGTGTTTATATGCTCCTCCTCACGGACTCCCCAGCCTAACCCTGCCTTCTCTACAACTTCAGCAGACCGTCTCATCTGCCCTCACTCTGGGCCTACTGTCACTCCTTTGAAAGCTCATTTTCATAGTCCAATACTCACATCTGCCACTGTTTCTTGACAAATTTGGCTGTCACGGTATATCTACTTACAGAAAAGCAACTAAGCTCACAATGCTATTTTTAGCAACTGCGAAACTATAGCACACAAAGCAATTTTTCACATAAGCTAGGTGTAAAGGCAGATAATGTTCACACTTCACAGGAGAATATTTTATCTCCAAAACTAAATCTTCACCAGACAAAACACGTAAGTTTACAGAAAACCAGTAAGACATCATTACATTAAATAGCACCTTGCTAAATAGCACTGTGAATATCCCCAAAGCAGCACACTTATGACACCAGAAATAGTCAATCTGCTTATAACACTACCAAAATGGAAGCAAAGTATCATGTGTTTATTGTGTTGGAAATTAAATTCTTTTTTTTTTTTTTTGAGAGAAGGGGGGTGGCGTGCATGGCAAGCCCAAGAGAGAGGCAGATGGATGGTGGGAGCTGAGAGAGAGAGAGAGAGAGAGAGAGACAGAGAGAGAGAGAGACAGAGAGAAACAGAGACCAGGGGGACAGAGAGAATCCCAGGCAGGGTCCATGCTCAGCATGGAGCGTGAAACAGGGCTCAGTCCCACAACTCTGGGATCATGACCTGAGGTGAAATCAAGGGTCAGATGCTTAACCAGCTGAGCCACCCAGGTGCCCCTTAAGTTCCATTTCTTAAAGCTATTTTCATGCATTTAGAATTCTACTAAACAAAACAAAAAAAATTAATTTGATAGATACTTTTAAAGATGATTATAAAACTTTGGACTGTAAATACTCTTCTCCTAAATAAAAAATTTTTTTAAATGTTTATTTACTTTTGAGAGACAAAGTGCAAGCAGGGGAGGGGCAGAGGGAGAGAGACAGACACAGAATCCGAAGCAGGCTCCAGGCTCTGAGCCATCAACACAGAGCCTGACGTGGGGCTCAAACTCATGAACTGCAAGATCATGACCTGAGCCAAAGTGGGACACTCGACCGACTGAGCCACCCAGGTGCCCCTAAATCAAGCTTTTAAAAGGCAGCCATCTGACACAAAAGGGAAAAGCAGCAAAAGTAGGGGCACCCGGGTAGCTCAATCGGTTAAGTGTTGGACTTCGGCTCAGGTCATGATCTCACAATTCATGGGTTCAAGCCCTGTGTCAGGCTCTGAGCTATCAGCACAGATATCTGAAGCCTGCTTCAGATTCTGTGTCTCCCTCTTTCTCTTCCCTCCCCTACTTGCACTCTCTCTCTCTCAAAAATAAATAAACATTTTTTTAAAAGGCAGAAAAAGCAAAAATAAACACTGCGCAGCAAAGGACACCATCAATAAAAAGAAAAGGTAACCTTTTCAGAATAGGAGAAAATATTTGCAAGTCCTATACTTGATAAGGGGTTAACATACAAAATATATAAAGGTCTTATGTAATGCAATAGTGCAGACATGTGTGTGCATGCAAACAGGCATGCGCGCGCGTACGCGCGCACACACACACACACACACACACACACGGAGGATCTGAGCAGATATTTTCTAAAAACATGGCCAACAGGTAATGAAAAGGTGCTTAACACACTCATCATTAGGAAAATGCAAATCAAACCCACAATGAGCTATCACCTCACACCTGGTGAGTGTAGATAATCACATGGGCATTACCAAAAAGACAAGAAATAACAAGCATTGGCAAGGATGTGGAGAAAGGGAAATTCTTGTGACTACTGATGGGAATGTAAACTGTTGCAGCCATTCTGGAAAATAGTATGGATATTCCTCAAAAATTAAAAAGAAAACTACTATATAATCCAGCAATTTCACTTCTGGGTATTTACTCAAAGAAAACAAAACACTAACTTGAAAAGTTATCTACACCCCCAGGTTCAGTGCAATGAACAATGGCCAAGATATGGCAATAAACTAAGTGTCCATTAATGGCTGAATGAATGAAGAAGATCTCTCTCTCTCTCTCTCTCTCTCTCTCTCTCTCTCTCTCTCACACACACACACACACACACACACACACACACACACACACACATCTTTCCATTTGCAACAACATGGATGGTCCTTGAGGGCCCTATGCTAAGTGAAATAAGTCAGACAGAGAAAGACAAATACTGTATGATCTCGCTTATTTGTGAAATCCCAAACAAAAACAAAACAAAACAAAAAAAAGAAAAAAGAAAAAAAACCCAAGCTCACAGATACAAAGAACATACTGGATGTTGCCAAAAGCAAGGGTCAGGGGGAGAGGGTGAAATGGGTGACATGGGTCAAAAGGTACAAATTTCCAATTCTAAAATAAATAAGTCATGGTGAGATAATGTACAGCATACAATATGTAGCATGACAGATTATAGTTAATAATACCATATTGCATATTTGAAAGTTGCTAACAGAATAAATCTTAAAAGTTCTAATCACAAGAAAAAAATTGTAACTAAATATGGTCCCAGATGTTAACTAGACTTAGGTTGTGGTGATCAATCCATACAATATATACAAATATTGAATCTTATGTTGTACATCTGAAACTAATAAGATACCTCAATAAATAAGCATTCGCCTTTCAATAATAATAGTTTACTAGATCAATACCCTAAAATGAAAGCCTAAAAGCCAACTATCTTAAGCGCTTGTAGAAATTCAATACACCATATGTATAGATTTTCAAGTTTGTTTCAGATGTGAATTCTGAACAGAAAATCAACTGGTATAACCAATGTAGATTTGAGTGGGGGGGTAGTCTATTTCAGTTTGAGGTAAGGATTGTGTTGGCTGGATCTGGGTGTGGGGTGAAGGAGCTGATTTCAAATGGTAGCATCTTCCCTGAGGTATTTACAAGTGAGCTGTAGACATAAAATACCTTCAACAACATGGTATCCTTTTGTGATTGGGGCTCCTCTCAAGTGCACCAACTTCCAGCTGGCATCCCAAGGCAGGTGCTTCAAACAGCAGGCTATTTCAGCGGATTCTGAAAGTCTCATCCTTCTGTTCCCAAGGACACATCCTCTGTATCCTACTAAAGGACTGATCAAACATATCACATGTATTAATAACAAGCTATAACACTTAAGTAATGGGTACTAAGTGCCAGGCACAATCCCAGGAATATTCTATACCAAGCAGCAACTACTGCTATCTCCATTGTTTCAGATAAAGGAACTAAAACACAGACAGGTTATAAACTTCCTAGGGTCACACGGTTAAGTGGTGTAAGTCATATGTCAAACTAAAATGTAATAAGATAGATTCATTCTCTGTTAAAGGTTTCTGTTTAATTCTGCTCCACATAGTACATTCTATTGTTTTAGATTCACTCTCTTTACTTGAAGCAGCTTTCTTTTCAGATTCCTTTATAGCAAGATCTGACTTCAGACATTAAACTCCTCCCTGGGCACAAAGCACCTGATTCTCATGCAGCCTGCCTTGGTTACTGTCAGGAATGCAGCATGAGAGACAGAGACGTCATTTTATAGAAATTCCCTTAATTAAAAAAAAAAAGACAAATTTTCCAAAAGTTAAAGAATTTGTGGATTTCAGTTACAGACTGCAAATGAAGTAGGTAGGCATATTCATACGTGATTTATAAATTAGATTTAAGTATGCACTAGCAGAACAAAGCCTACTAATCTATAGTATATAAACATACACAGTTCTATCACAATACGCAGAAGTCTTCAAGCAGACAATCTTTTTTTCATTAAACACGGAATCATTGTGACCTGCCAGCAACATGAAATAAATTAATGTTTAATATTTAATACCATGTGATGGCAATACTAAACCAAATGTGTTTTAAATTTTATGTTATTTGACATTTCAATTTTAACTGAAAAGTATTGCTAAAGGGTTGAAAATATGTGCCTGAAAGTAGCAATTTAAATTTAATAAGTATTTCTGGCTTTGTAATGTCACGATGTACTCATAGTATTTTACTTTTTAATGGTGATTCCATTCCAATTTCAGGAAATGGGGGAGGGGATAATTAAAGATAATGTTCAAAGACATTCAGAAAATTATAGAAAGCTCATCAATATGACCGATGGCATTTAAACAATTATATATAAAATGACTGGCTGAGAGATCAAAATTTTTAAATGATAAATGCTGAAAACAGAGCACAAAACACATTATTAAAATATAAATTGACCAAGTAAGTAAACACAAAGCTTTGCATCTGGTATAATTCACACTAGCAACTTTTTTACAAAAACAGTAATAGGGACTAAAACAAATCAGCTCCCTATTTTCTGGAAGAAAAAAGAGATCATTTTCTCTTCCTGTGGAGAAGAGAGGAAAATCGACTTTGAAAATGAGCGGCACTCTGTACAATGGGCACAAAGAGTACTTATGTCACCTGTATATCATATCCCGTTGCTAGTACTCGGATTCACGTCAGTCAAGTTTCAATTAGGAGAGAAAAACACAATAAATCTGTTTATAGAAACCACATTGCTTGTAGAAGTGAGTGAAAAATTAGCTCCTGAAATTTCGATACCTATATATCTCTTTCTGTATGCGAAGTTTTACCCAGTCATAGGATTCTGCCGTGTCTGTTCGTTTCCCATGCTCTTGTGTTATTACAGAGGGCATCTAAATGGACAAATATTTGATGGTACTAAGCAAGAAGTACGTGAGCTCAGAACAAAAGAGGTATTAGATATGAGTGCAGAGGCTGGAGGGTGTCTGGGTGTGTATGTTTGTGTATGTGTGTTTTCTCCTCGGAGTCCAAAAACCCTTTGGATTATCACTGAAGTTCAAACAGAATTTGAAAGCAAACATGGCATATAACAACTAACATCTAACCTCCCAGCACCAAAGAATCACCAGTGCTAAACCTTGACACTCTTTGAGAATAATAATGTGTTATTTATTTTACACTATTTGACTAACAATGATTAACCATCTATTATGTGCCAGACACAGTCCTGGGCATAGTCCCATATTTTAGCTCATTTAATCTTGACAACATCTCTCTGATGTGGATTTTAATATCCTTTATTTCAGAAGAAGAAACAAACTGGGAGGCATGAACCAACTTGCCCAGTTTAAATAGACCACAGTTTCAACTTTGGTCTTCCTTTCAGTGAATAAACACTTCGTAAGTGCTTTCCGCATGTAGCAGGCCCTACGCTCAGCACAGTATCCGCCCTGCTGTCCATTTCTCCTCACTGCACACACAGCCAGTCCCTGACTCCAGATGGTGCCTGGCCCACAGTAGGCTCTTGGTGAAGGTTCACTGAATTTTTTGGTTAAGTTAGTTACTGTCTCTACGAAATAAACATTTAAATAGGTATTTGGATCCAGGTTTACATTATCTTAAAACATCCTGCTATTCAACACTAAGACATTATGTTTTAAAATTATTTCTTAATGTTTATTTTTGAGAGCGGGTAGAGGCAGAGAGAAAGGAAAACAGGATGTGAAGCAGGCTCTGTGCTGACAGCAGAGAGCCTGATCAGGGCTCGAACTCACAAACCCTGAGACCATGACCTGAGCTGAAGTTGGACACTTAACCCACTGAGCCACCCAGGTGCTCCTGAAGTTAGTTTTAAAAAGGGGTATTAGGCTCTCTGGCTCTCTCTGTTCCACCAGCTTGGAGTGAGCAGAGGCCCGGGTTCGAACCTGCAATAAACGACCCTTGCTTTTTGGCTTTGAAAAAAAAAAGGGGGGGGGGTATTAGTTCACTGATTAAGGGCACCTAGAAAGCCCACATCAGGTGGCAAAGACCTGCACTTCCAACTACTACTATCACAGAGAGGACGTGTGCAGACTGGCACATGCACCTGCATATTTCACTCAACCTAATGTGTAAATAAACCGCCACACATAATCTAATTATTTCAAGAGTACATGATTTGAATACCCATTCAATTACAAACATCCTGTGGGTATGATCTTGACATGATTTTTCACAGAATCAAGGCATAAGGCACAGTGCTGGCCAAAAATGCAACAGAAGGGAGCTACGTGATGAAAAGATTAACTCACGCATTACTTTGTGGTCAGATACAAAAGCATCCGAATGCCCCTCTGCCATTTCTAAGCTGCCCCATCATGGGTAAGTGCTTCACTTCTCTGACCTTCACTTTCTAGTTCATAAAATGCAGATAATTACAATCACCTCTAGCCCCCACTTCAGAGATTAGCGCAAGAGCTAAATGACATGAAGTATGTAAAATACTTAGCTCATTAAATATTAACAAGGCATTAAAGGAGGGAGTAGGGAGGCTGGGAAATAAATTTTCTGGTAGGCATGACACACTGGTCACCATCTCTCTATTCTCTAACCTTTAAATCTTCCCAGTTTGCAGCAAGATGCCTGCTCCTGAATCAGCTTATCTCCCTGATGTGGGATTCCAAAACAATCACCTTATTTTTCTTGATTTAACAACATTCTGCTTAACACACACACACTTTTCATACTACCATCCAAAATAACTGCTGATTATATAATAGTCAAATGGAAAATTAATAACTTCCTTCTATAGGAGTCTATATTCCCTCAGCAAATTCTGCCTTTTCCTTCTAAAAGAAAAAAAAAGAAAAAACAACAATTCCTTTGAAAGCATGATCAAATCCAAAACATAGTGATAAATCTGAGTATTTTTAAAAAATGTTTCAGGGCACCTGGGTGGCTCAGTTGGTTAAGCTCTTGATTTTGACTCAGGTCATGATCTCATGGTTCGTGAGTTCAAGCCCAAGTCAGGCTCTGTGCTGACAGCTGGGAGCCTCCTTGGGATTCTCTCTCCTTTTCTCTTTCAATCTCTCTCTCTTTCTCTGTGTAAAAATTATAAACTTTAAAGTACATACATACACACAGGCTTCTGAGGGAAGCCAAACAGATGGAAACTTTTCCTTTTAGAAACTGACCTTAAAAAAAAAAAAAAAAGAAAGAAAGAAACTGACCTGACCAATAGGTCTACTTTATTCTATCACACGAATATTCATTTCCTTTTTAATTACTACTATCAGTTGTTCTGAGTACAATAACTCAGTACAGCCAGGGCCCATTTTCAGGATCTTTCCGAGCAAGCCATGGTAGACAGGAACAAAGCACAAGTGATGGCAGGGCTAACAACCAATACTGTGACCGATTTAAAGATTTGCCAAATGGCACAGGTATACTACGTCAGCACAAGTGACAGGTCCCAACAGCCTGGAATATTTAGTTAGCAGTGAGACATGCAGACGTCCCGCTAAAGGTACGGACCAGCAAACAGAAACAAGGACTGAGGACAAGGCTGGGAGGACAGCTGGGTGGGAAGACCGTTCGGCGGGACAATCCTTGAACGACGACCATGGCTCTGAGCAATTCCCAAAGAAAGTCAAGCAATTAAAAAATAAATCGCACACCCCCTCCAACCTCTCTGTCACATTACTGCCAGATGCAAGACAGCTGTCACCAGGTTATTCTCCTACACAGAAGGCAGACCCTTGACCCCTGGCCCACAGATTTTCAAACTTGCTTCATGAAAGCCCGCCCATTATGCCCAGGTGACGTGAATGGGAAAGAGGGGGCACTCGGGGCAGGTGGGAATCCAGTGTCTCTATCAACCAAAGCAACTCTGTCTCTCCCTTTCTTACGCACTGTGCTCTGAGTGCAAAACTGGGAAAACTCCGCTGGTACCTAAGACCCGAAAATGGTTGTGCTGACAGGATGGGCTCTAACTTCTCAGGCTGCTCACAGGGGCTTCATAACCAGATGCTACTTCATCTCTCTAAACATACTTGCCCCAGTTTTCCCAAACACACCAGTCATTCCGCCAACAACTGGGCTCGCTACGCTCCCCAGGCGTCATCCTCACCACCATCAGCCCCACCGTCAGAAATGTCGTTTTGCTTGCCTTCGTGCACCTTGTTCAATTCAACACATTCTACACAACTTCTGTGGACAAAATGCTTTATTAAATTAAGCATGTTACTACCTTCAAGTAGCTTTCAATTTAGTGGTTAAGAAAACAGACACAAAAACTACCACAATATAAATCAGAATAAAATCAACACTAAAGAGAAGGCCAAACACCTACAACTTCTGGGGAGAAACGGGGAAAAGCCATTTTTCCTAGTGTAATCGGAAAAGGCAAGGATATTGGAACTGGGTCTGGATGAGTGTGGATAGAGAATACAGTGAAAAGTAAAGTCCCTACCACATAAAGACACAAAAGCAAAACATGCCAAAGTAGGTGGCACATTCTGGAAACAACGACAGGTATGTGGCTGGAGCAAGTGGAGAGCTGTGGAACACCACTCTGGAAGAAAACCCAGGAATCAGTTCATTAAAGCTCTACGAGGCTTCAATAAAAATAACCCCGAGGGGGGTCTGGGTGACTCAGTTCCTTAAGCGTCTGACTTGGGTGCAGGTTATGATCTCATGGTTCATGGATTTGAGCCCCACATCAGGATCTCTGCTATGAGCACAGAGATGTTCTGTCCCTCCTCTCTCTCTACCCCTCCCCGGTTCACACTTTCTCTCTCTCAAAAATAAACATTTAAAAAGTAAAAATAAAATTAAAATTAAAAATTGCCTCGTTTAAAAAATAACCCCTAATTTGACAGAGCACTTTCTAGTTTATCAAATAGTAATTTAAAGCATAAAGATGTAATAATTTTAAGATAATTTTTTTGTATTTTATTTTTTTCCATAATATTTTATTGTCAAATTGTTTTCCATACAGCACCCAGTGCTCTTCCCCACAAGTGCCCTCCACCATCACCACCACCTCTTTTCCCCCCTCCCCCTTCCCCTTCAACTCTCAGTTCATTTTCAGCATTCAATAGTCTCTCAAGTTCTGCATCCCTCTCTCTCCCCAATTCTCTTTCCCTCTTCCCCTCCCCCTGGTCCTCCATTAGGTTTCTCCTGTTTTCCTGTTAGACCTATGAGTGCAAACATATGGTTTCTGTCCTTCTCTGCCTGGCTTATTTCGCTTAGCATGACACCCTCAAGGTCCATCCATTTTCCTACAATAATTTTAAGATAATTTTAAAATATTTCCATGAATCATCACAAATGATCTACCAATCAGGGTGAAGATTCTCAAGGCCATTTGAAACAGATGAGGAAACTGACACAGGCAAAAACACATTAATATTTATGAAACATTCACTATGTCCCAAGGCCTCTGCAAGGTGACTGGCAAACATTATGACTTTGTGAGATGAAGAAGTATCATCACCCCAATCCTACAAATATGAAAACAAGTTCAGAGAGGTTGAGAACTATGTTCAGAGACATATAACCAGTAGTGGTGGATTCAGGACTGGGACCAGACCAGCTTCCAAATCAAGCTGTGCTCTGACAAAACAGTGTCCCTTTTATTGTGGACACAAAAATGTGGAGGGGGGACAATTTTTAGAGGCCTTTAAGAGCAGAAACAGGATCTCAACTGTTTTTTTTTTTTTTTTAAGTGTATTCATTTTTGAGAGACAGAGAGCCAGAGCGTGAAGGGGCAGAGAGACAGGAAGACACAGAATCCAAAGCAGGCTCCAGGCTCTGAGCTGTCAGCACAGAGGTCGACACAGGGCTCGAACTCACAAACTGTGAGATCATGACCTGAGCTGAAGTTGGACACTCAACAGAGTCACTGAGACAGACTTGATCTGAACTGTTTTTAAAAGGGACTCTTAGCAAATTACCAAAGTAATCCTGACGAGCCGCCTACACTAGAAATAAAACAGAAGCGTTAGGAGGGTGCGACAGGAGTATTGTCAGTGCAGAGCCCATCGCAGGGCTTGATCTCACAAACTGTAAGATCAAGACCTGAGCCGAAAACAAGAGTCAGACGCTTAACCAACTGAGCCACTCAGTTGTCCATGTAATACACACTCTTATTTATGCCCTATTAAGGAAAAAAAAAATGTTAACATGTCACTGACTTCAAACATTAAAAATACACATATGAAATCTGCAACTAGAATTGATGAAATATGGTAAGTTTTCTATATTTTTTTCATATGATTTTATTCCACCCCTCAACAAGATTCTGACCCTGTCTTTCAAGGAATGACTGTTTAATGCCATGGCCTCCAATGGAAAGCAGTGCAGTATAATTCTGCCAGGATGCATGTACTGTCTTTCCAGACTAAGTGCTTGTGGCCTAGGCCAAATCCTTCTCTGTCCAAAACGTGAAAGGGTTCGTAAATTCCTGAGATCTGACATCTACCTGACTACTCTTCTATATTATCTGTTAGTGGCCCTACTGTAAACGAGAAAGAGAAATAAGCATTTAACTAGAAAAATGATGGCAATGGTGGTGATGGTAACAGTAAGAATGACAAGTAGTATTTACTAAGTGTTAACTATGTTGTACAAATTTTACATGGATGTTGATGCTTCATTCTCATGATTCTATTACCAGCAATCTTACTACTAGATGAGCAAAATCAGCTTCCTACTGACAATTTGTAAGAAAGGAAAACCTAGAGGAGACTGAGTTTTAAATCAAAGACCCCCATGAGGAGAGATCTGCCTTAGACACAATCCTGCTAGCTTTTGTTTCTCTTGGTTTTGTGAAACATTAACTAACATTAACAGCTCTTGGACAGTTCTTTATGGACAATGGACCAAACTGAAGCATCAGACGGTCAATATATATTTATTTTTAATTGTTTAGAATACATTTTTTGTTTCACGAATATGAGCCAGCAGAATGAGACAAGGCCCCAGAGAGCCCCAACCCTCATTCTTAAAGAATGACTCCTTTAGGAACACTGGCTCTCAGGATATCTGCATGTCAGAGAGCCTCAATGTAAACGTGGAACAATGATGAAAAGCCAGCATGTCAGCAGGAAGAACAAAAACGTCAGAAACACGGTGGCATCCAGTGACCAACACATATCTTAACAAATAAAGCTCTCATCCAGCTTATATAAGCCTCCTCCTATGGGGACAGCTTGACGAACCAAAGAAATAATAGAAAATACTCCCACAGCGTCTGCTTTTTTAAAGAAAGATTCCAAGAAAGTACTTCAGAATTACTCCCAGACCCTGGTGTTGACAATCTTATAGTTCACAAGAAAGTAGATGCCCCCCCCCCACCACCAAAGTACTGGGTTTGAGAATCTTCTGTTCTGCATCAGCTAGTCTCAAAAATGTCAACACTCAAGGCCCATGTATTTGCTACTCATAAAAAAAGCACACACAACTGACTACCTCTTCAGAATTTTGAGCTTGTTCCTTAAGACACCACAAACTTCTTCAGTCCTTCTATGTGCTGAGAATCCCATTTCCAAAGGGGATCACACACACCCCTTGAACACTGTTCCATTTAGGTTCGTCCCTAAGAGGCATCTCACAGCTTTTTGGCTCACCACGTATCAAAGCTTATGAGTTCTGAAAAGCTCAGCTTTTTTTTTTTTTTAATTATTATTAAGGACAGGCAGAAACTCTACCAGGAAGGTCATGCCTTTACCTTCCCACCCATCTTCTCTTTTCCATCAGACAACATTACATTCATCCTAAAAGGACCAGTGCAAATGTCATTTCCGAACCATCCTAACAGAACTAACAGTCCTTCCACTGTGTCCCCAAACTATCTTGTTCACACAACTACTGGAGAACTAATATCCTTATTATAGTAAATTGCTCATATGCCAGATAATGAAGCCTATCAAGACAGAAAACATCACTTATTCACCTCTATCTTTCCAAAAAGGATCCGACACAGGGGAGTTATTCAGTAAGTTTTTGTTAAATAATATTATTAATGTGACTCAAAATCTTTAGTAGTAATTTTATTCCATTTAAGAAAAATATTATAATAGTAATCTTTGAAATAGTAATGAGAAAAAGAAAGTATCTTTTTATGTGAAAAACCAAAATGGAGTAAAATCCCAAGTAAACAATATAAATTGCAGAAAATAATATTTTCCCTTTCTTATCCATTTTCTATGCTTTCTTAATTCTCTCCCATTAAACGACTCTTGAGGCAATTTTATTTATGAATAGTAATATCTGGTTTTATGAATGTGACAAATGTCTTGCCCCAAAGTTACAGAAATATGTATTTAGTACTAAATAATACAAAATTCACTTTGCAACTTTTTATCAGAATATTTGCCTGCCTTTTAAAGACAGAACAGAATATTAAAATGAATCTGCATAGCCTAAATACAAGCCAGCCTGGAGACTATGTAGTGAATGCTTGGCCAAACGGAGAAGATGGACCACAGTTATAAAAATACCTAAATAATTTATAAAGCTAATAATCATGTATTAACATATGAACTGAAGCTAATGAACTGAAATTTTATCAATTGATAAAACATCTGTAAATCTATATTCTGGACCTACTTCTAAAAATAGGAAAAAAAAAACCGTGTTTTATGTTATTTGGTTATTTCTGGTCCGTGGGTAAATCCCTAGAGCTACACATAAATAATGCTTTGGAGAAACAGTTTCCAATTTTCACTGAGCACACTCCTTGTACTTCTCAAATGCCCGCCAACTGTTCCTGGCATACAGGAGCAGACAGCTCTCATCAAAGAACTCACTGTTGACATGAGGAGGCCTCTCTCCTCCTCTCCTGTCTGTCCAAACCTCACTCACTCTTTAAAAACCAGTTCCAACGTCACAGGCTTATAAGTCATCCCTAATTCCTTTCACTGTCCAACTAGAAATGATGTCCAGATGTCCTCAGACCACTTCTACATCTCTCTCACAACCCGTGAAGTAATATTCTTCTTGGGATGTACCTCCGGGAAGAGCCTGCACCGCGGGAGCTGAGCACAGACTCACACGCTCAGCAATCCTTGCAGAGTTGAAATAGGCTTTCAGTCAACCTCAACACTAGCTCCTAGGTTCAACAAGACTATCCCCAGACCAAGCCCAAGGTCCTTCTTCTGTGTTCTAACAGTCCCTAAAGAAGTAAAGTCCCTTCTGTCTTTTTCTAGAGCATAAGCGAGGACAGGCTTTATATAGTCACCATTCCCAGGAGTGAGGCTGTATAACAGGATAAACATGCAGATTTCTCTCCAGGTATCTTTTGGATTTTGAAGCTTCTCTTTCTCTACCATTTCTCACAGAATTTATCACTGTTAATAAAATGGTCCAAGTTCTAAATAATATCACCATTAATGTAATAACCTGATTAATCTGAAGTAGCTGAAGTTCTCTTTACTAAATTAGAATTTTTTTTAAAAAGTCTATGGTTGTCTGGACCTAATTAATAAAATCTTCCCCTTGTCCATCCTGCTAAATTCCAGTAATCCCACTGTGTCCCACTGTGTCCCAGCCTAGTGCACACCCCTCAAGGCCCACGGTTAAACCCTAGCTCACTGGACAAATCTCACAGTCTCTGCTCTTCCCTCTGGGACTGACCTCACCCCTCAGATCTGCCCTTATACTCAGTAGATATACTTAATAACATGACAATGGCCTATATGAACAACCCAATGAATATGACTCCTATGTTATCACTATAAAACTTTAATCCTCTTAATATTGTGATGTTAAAATTATATTCCCATTTTATAGATCAAGAAACTGAGTTTCAAAAGCTAAATAATTGGTGGTAAGTGAGAGAGCCAGAAATGGAATCCAGATCTAATTTATAAATTCATATTCTTTTCCCCATACCACAGTATGACTCTTAAATTTATTCTGTCAAGTATTAGACTTGAATGATTCCAATAGTATTGGCTTATTATTTCTGGTGCATTACTTGTTTTGTTAACTTTCACCATCTGAATGCTTACATTTAGTTACATGTTCCATGAAAAGTTAGTTGAGGGGCAAGTAGCCCAGTCCTTTAAGAGTAGCATCTCTAAGTCAGTCGCCTGTAAATTGGAACATATTCCTCATGGGGACAAAATCTGATATGGTAATTAACTTTCTAAGTCTGTTCTTCAATGCTTATTTAATCCATAATGCAGTTGAATATAACTTCTGGGGCTATTTGGGTGAAAGATAGATTAAAGTGAGAAAATGAACATCCTCTGACTTCCCTGGCTTGGGGCCATCCTGCAACAATTTTTGAAGAAAAACACATTTGACTCGGCTTTATCTTACTTCTTTTCCTTCAGCCCTTTCTTCCCTCTCAGCATTCCTCTTACGACCTCATCAACAGAGAACCCATGATTACTCCAGGCCATGCCACCTACCTTTCCATCAAAACCGGTGTTCCCGGGGTCTGTTATCCACAGGATGGTTTTAACACCATCCACCTGACTACTTGACATGAATGTGGGACTGGCCAGTCACTGACCAATCATTAATACCCTCCCATTAAGTGTGTAGACCTGCTTAAGTAGCTTGGTTTCATATAAATGGTTGTTAATATAAGAGAGTCTGTTCTAGTGCATTACTTGTAAAACTGAGTTCTGACTTAGCAGCGAGCAGGAAGGCAAGGCTGAGACCATAGTTACCAGCTCTCTCTGCTGTTTCCCCATGGGACCTGATAGACTCCTGGATGGCCTGCATCTGCAATGAGGCATTTTATTTCAAGGGTTTACAAGATAGTCAATAAAATTTGGGTAGATCTGGACTGGATGGAAGGGACTCTCAGCTAGAATTAGTGAAAATCTTGAGTTAAAGAGTTTTTTAAAAGTCAGTATATTGCTTTCAATTGTGTAAAGTTAGCTATTTTATTATTTTATCTTCTAAATTGACTCAATTTTATCTTATTTTTAACACAGCTGACACACAATGTTACATTAGTTTCAGGTGTACAACACAGTGATTCCACACCTCTACACACTACGCTGTGTTCACCACAAGCATAGTGGCCACTTGTCCCAATGCATCGCTATTACAGCACTGACGATATTCCTGGCTCTGTCCCTCTTATTCCCATGATTTATTCATTCCATACCTGGAAGCCTGTATCTCCCACTTCTCTTCACCTATTTTGCTCCTTCTCCACATCCTCTCCCCTTTGGCAACTGTCAGTTTGTTCTCTGTATTTACAGGTCTGACTCTGCTTTTTGTTTCTTTGTTCATTTGGGTTTTCTTAAGATTCTACCTATAAGTGACATCATATGGTATTTGTCTTTTTCAGTCTGACTTACTACCATTAGCATGGGCTCCATCCATGTTGTCTCAAGTGGTACAATTTCATCCTATTTTATGTGTAATATCCCAGTGTGTGTATACATATCCATAGATACTTACAAATGGAGGAACCTCCATACTGTTTTCCAACTTACATTCCCACCAACAGTGTATGAGATTCCTATGCTCCCACATCCTCATCCTACCCTTGTTATTGATCATCTTTTTTATTTTAGTCATATGATAGGGGTGAGCTGATATCTCATTATGGTTTTGATTTGTATTTCCCTGATGATGAGCATCTTTTCACATGTCTGTTCACCATCTGAATGTCTTTCTTGGAAAACTGTCTCTTCAGGTCTTCTAACCATTTTGTAACAGATTGTGTTTACTGTTGAGTTGTATGAGTTCTTGGTATATTTTGGACACTAATTCCTTATTGGATATGTCACTTGCAAGTATTTTCTTCCATTCAGTAGGTTATCTTTTTGTTTTGTTGATGGTTTCCTTTCCTGTGCAAAAGCTTTTATTTTCAGACAACATGATACTATATATAGAAAATCCTAAAGATGGTACCAAGAAACTATTAGATGTAATAAAAAAACTCACTAAAGTTGCAAGAAACAAATGTTAATATCCAGAAATTGGTAGCATTTCTATACACTAATAGTAAAGTAGCAGAAAAAGAAATTAAGAAAATAACACAATTTGCAACAGCACCAAAAAATAAATAAAATACCTAGGAATAAACTTAACTGAAGAGGTAAAAATCCATATTCCAGAAACTATAAAACACTAATGAAAAAACTGAAGATGATACAAACAAATGGAAAAACATTTCATGCCTGTGGACCAGGACCAGAAGAATTAATATTATTAAAATGTCCATGTTACTCAAAGCAGTCTACATATTCAATGCCATCCCTAACAAAATCCTAACAGCATTTTTCACAAACTAGAACAAATGATACTAAAATGTGTATGGAACCACAAAGACCCTGAACAACCAAAGTAATCTTGAGAAAGAACAAAGCTGGAAGTGTCACTGTCCCAGATTTCAAGACATACCACAAAGATACAGTAATCTAAACGGTATGGCACCGGCACATAAATGGACACACAGATCAATGGAACTGAAAAGAGAGCCCAGAAATAAACCCACAATTATATGGGCAATTAATCTATGACAGTCAATATATGTCAATAAATGGTTCTGGGAAAACTGGACAGCTACATGTAAAAGAATGAAACCTGACCACCTTCTTATACCACACACAAAAATAAGCTCAAAATGGATTCAAGGCCTAAATGTGAGACCTGAAACCATAAAACTCCTGGAAGGGAACCCAGGCAGTAATTTCTCTGACATTGGCCATAGTGACATCTAGACAGGCCTCCTAAGGCAAGAGAAACAAAAGCAAAAATAAACTATTTGGACTAATTGAGCTATTATAAAGCAAGATGTAAACATGCACCTTTGGAGAATGGAGTCTTCATCATCCAGTAACAATGGCTTCAAACAAGAGTCCCAGGATAAAACACTGGGTTGAATGTTAATATGCTCAGTGGGTATTATTATTATTATTATTATTATTATTATTATTATATCACTATGTTCTTTCTATAAAAGCCAGGCATTATAAGAAGCCCAGATGTGAAACTTAGAATAATAAAACCAAAGGTTTGTAAAACTTAAATATGGAAGTAATGAACTATTAGAATCACAGAAGCTATAAGGTACAGTAAATATGTACTATTTTAAGCCAATAAGTCGGTGGAAATTTGTCGCTCAAAATAGCAAGTTAATATAGACAGAGGAGACACTTTGGACAAAAAGAAAAGATTTAATGCACCCAACAAAGCTGGCTTTTCCAGAAACACAAGTGCTAGGCAGAGCTGCCTGTCTGTGGTCCAGACTACATAACCCCCTCTCTGCTGAAGCCTCCCTAACACGTATTAGTCCAGCATCTCCCAGCCCTGAAGTGTTACTGCATGTGGATCACCGGCCTCACAACATCCCTAAGAGCCCTACGGGGAGTAAGTTACTGTACTGTCAAGCTAGCGCCCTCAGGAGACACACACTCTTCTTTGGCTCTAATGCCTCCAGTGGACACAGCTCACAATAATCCCAAAGAGCGGTTACAGCCCAGATTCGAGACTGCAGTAACCAGTCCTTACGTGCATGGAGTTCCGGTCTACAGCTACAGTGTGCTGCAACACAAAGGTGGGTTCTCAACTTCTGTAAAGCATTCAGCATTAAACTCAAATAGGCAGAACAGTAAACAAACACGCAGTATGGAGAGAAAAACGCGGGTATCATGGGAAAAGGACAATGTAGGGAGTAGGAAGTATTTTGTCGGCAACAGCCCTGTCCACAACGTATCACACAGCCTCCTCCTCGAACGAGGGGCTGATGACCCTTCAGGTATCTTCCAGGTCTAACAGTCCATCATTCTCCAGGCTCACATAAGAATCTCTTGTTCAATATTAAAGCAAGTAACAAGGAGCCAGTATCTTGGGAGGCAGTGGGAGAGGGGAGAGCTAAACTAAGGCATCAAGAAAACAACTATTCTATCTGCTAAGAATACTTATTCTCAGTAACTAAGATTAGCCTACAGGACTCCGAGTTTTAACACACTATGTTTTTAGCATTTGGGAGCCCAGTTTTATAAATGTCAACTGCATACATCTAGGTTGCAAAGAAAAGTCCATTCCAATTCTCTAAGATAACCTGCAGCTATTCTATATATATTCCTTTGTTACTCTACTCAAAGTTTAGTGCCCAGATGTAATCATTCCATGTCCAGTTTCTTATTATAAATATAACTGTGAAATATGGACATTTTATATGCAATCTGTGACTAGCACTAGTTTATCTTTATGGCTGGCCAGCAAAACAAAAAAAGGGCAGGGAGGATAAATTAAAGTACTCTGTTATAAAAAGCTTACCACCTAAGATCAAAGAAATGCACACCACATGTCCATGCTGCTTCTAGCCTACGTCAACACAAAACAGCCAGTAATGAAAAGAAGTGTGGCTCAAAGTCCAATGCTGCCATGTCAGAGAACAGGCAGCTGACCCACCTCCTTTTCCTACTTTACCTTCTGTCACCGATAGTCTTTATCATCCAATAAAAATGGCTACAGATCATTACCCAAATTCTTGGCAATTCTTTCCTATAACTTGAAACAAAAAAGATCACATTCGGACTATACATTTCAGTTTCTATTCTCATTCCACTTCACAGAGAAGCAAAACCTAGCGTGCCTGCAGTTTAAGCTCTTATTAAACTGACCCCTGCTGGACTCCTCTCTTCTGTTTCTGCATTTATCAGACAGCACAACACCTAATCACATCCTATAGTTGAACCTGCACTTGATCAGTCTGTCAGAGCAAAAACATGATATAGGAAAAAGACGGTGAGTCCCACCATTGCAAATGGAAGATGCCTGCCTTCTTCGAGTTTGACTATCACATTTGCAAAACCTAGCAATTAAAATCACACTAGTATCCCACAGAAGTGTTTCCTAGAGCCTACCTATTTATTCTACAAATGAATTCAATCAACAGAGATTTCTGAAAGACCACAGAGGAGCAAAGATACTTAGAATTACATCACCGGCCCTCCAAGAATTCCCAGGCACTCATGAGTCCTTGAAAAAGATACATTTCAGAATTAAACTCTAGCTCACAACTCGGTACCGGAAAGGTAAGAAGGAAACAGGACTATCCTGCCTCCTGGGCCTCAATTCACTTGAGTTTCTTTAATAAACCAGCAGGGAAATTTGATCTTTTCTATTTTTTTAAATATATATTTTTTAAGTTTATTTATTTTTGAAAAAGAAAGTATAAGCAGGGGAGGGGCAGAGAGAGAGGAGACAGAGAATCCCAAGCAGGCTTTAATCTGTCAGCACAGAGCCCAACATGGGGCTCGAACTCGTCAACCATGAGATCATGGCCTGAGCCAAAGTCAGAAACTTAACCAACTGAGCCCCCCAGGTGCCCCATTTCTCTTCCATTTTTATGAACTCACTGTACTTCATGAATAATAACAGCTGCCATTTACTGATGATCTATTATGTATTTGGCACTATGGCTTGGTGCTTTCCAGACACTATCATATTTACCCCACTTGTAAACTCTATGAGATAGGTATTTTTATGCTTAGTTCATGGACAAGGAAAGCTCTATTCTAATACTGATCATAGCACACTACCATGGTTTTCTTCTGAACAGATGTTTCTCCTCAATGAGAGAGTGTCTTAGGAATAGGGGATTATACCATTGCCATCTTTATATCTCTAGAATCCAGCACATCCCCAATAACTGGCACATAATAGATACTCAAAATCTGCCAGCAGAATATATGAATGGATATATTGTTGAGTAAATACGCCTTCTAACTGCATACTGTGTGCATGACCTGGGCTTAAGCATTGAGAAAGTAGTGCAGGGAAAAGAAGATGAAGGTCTGATTCCCGAACACAGACATTCATATTTAACTACAGCAAGAAAAGAAGTCTCCAGCTGTGAGTAAACAGAATGCTATGGAAATATGACTTAATATTAGTCAGTTAGAAAGCAAATAGGAAGAGGGCTTCTACATTAAAGGATTATGACACACACAGGTCCTAGAGTTTCCTGGAACCTGAAACTAATTCAGAGAAACAAAAAGAAGAAAAGCAAAGAAAATAGTGAAAACAAGTATGGTATATACATCCGAAATTTTTTTGTATGTTCCCAAAAAAGCTAATGTATTTTTCTCCTCCTTCCTTCTCATTTCTCAGCATCTCTTTCCTTGCCTCTCCAGACAGATGAAGATAAATGATATACAATAGTTAAACTTCTTTGTTTGGTTACAAATGATCTTTTGTATCAACATTATTGTTATGTAAGCACTTTTAATATTGCTTCTAGCAGATGAGACTTCTGCTTCAACATATGTTATGGGGAAAATGGTAAAAATGTATTCATGACTGAAATAACTAAACAGTCCACACACACACACACACACACACACACACACACAAGCCTAGAAAATATTGTAAATAAATCTGGTTACTGTGGTTGTTACATAAGGTAAAACTGAAGATCCGACCTCTCTCCCCAAACAAGAACGAATAGCCCCAGAGTCTCAGGACGGTTAGTACTCCCAACAGTCTCCTAACCTCCACACCACTGCTCCTCCTTCCGCACCAGCCCTGGCACAAGAGAGCATGAGTCAGGTGAAATGAGGTTCTTCTATTCAACAATGGTCACCTGAAAAATCTAAAGTTTACTGAGGAAACATGTAGAAAATAAAGCAATGGTCAAGTTTCTGGGTTCTGCGTTCAGACTGCAATAGTATTTTGGCCAAGCCACCTACCTTTCTAAATCAAATATAGTAAGAGTCCCTGGATTGTAAAACCAAGCTATCCCGTGCAAAGGGCTTAGCGTACTACCTGGAATATCAGTGTTGAATAAACATAACCCAATCTCACTTTCCTCCTAAAGACTTGTCCTCAATCCTCAGTCTGAACAGAAAGGCCCTCAGAATCCTTACTCTAACTGGACGTGAACTTTCAATGTGTTAAATGAGTCCATCTTGCCTTCTCTCCTTCCTTTTCCTTCCCTGCCAATAATCATCACCAATGAAGCTCCTGTTCATATATGCTTGTGTAGTTGGGTATGTCTTATTTTGGCAACTGGAAATCTCAAATTACCCAATATGGGCCAAATTTCAAATAATCTCATCCACTGGTCCCTTAATGGCACTTGCTTTTATGGATCAGAAAAAATCTATAACATCATACCTATAACATCAAAAGCACAAGTTACAACCTCACAGAAATCTTCCAGGATCCCTGCTTGCTGGACCTTTATAATTTCTATCTCCCATTCTTCACACCACCTAGTCATAAACAAAGACCACAGCACATTCCAGATTTCAGACCCCATGACAAGTGTGACCTATGCGTAACCTTCAGACATCTATAACAGTTCAGCTCCCAATAGCTGATTAAATACATAACAAAAGGAGGTGTTTGCATCCAATTAAATGTTTAAATTTTACACATCAATATTTGAGTAAAACAGCAAACCAACTGATGCAAAAATTAAACATTATAAATTGCTCTGGAAAAAAAAAGACTGAATATTTCTCAGAAATGAACTCTTGTTGTGTGTCCCACGTCACCTCCTGCCCCCCATGGGTCCTCAGGGCCAGCACAGCGTGGCAGCGAGCGCTGCACAAGGCCCCCAGCTTGACGGCTGTCGCGTTTGGACTGCTCCGCCTGCCAGCACCGCGTCCCACCCGTGTCCCGCAGCTGGCTTCGCGTGGCAGGCTTGGGGGTCTGGGAGCTTTCCTGTGACCATCTGTGGCACTTAAACACCTACCTTCCCAGGGCCCCCTGGTCTACAAGGTGAGTTCTCCCTGTGTCAGGAGAAACGTGAGTGGAATTTCCCTCCTCTGAGGTCTTGGAATCGAAAGCAGAGCCTCCAGCCCCCAAGAACCTTCAGAAAGGATAATAATAAAATCTTGCCTTGTGGCACTTGCTAGCATTTGTCTTTAACGTGACAATCACAAACCCTGCTCCCACTAATGCCTCCTATGAGCAAATATTTTGCATAGGCTTCAGAAGTCCAAACACACATAAAATCTGCCTTACAAATTAAACTAATTCCCAAGTTTTCACTCAGTGTAACTTCTGAGGACAGCACAGAGCTGACAAACGTTCGGTGCTCACGTTCTGAGAGAATTAGTACCTGGTTCTATCAACTTCCTGAATGTCTGGAAAAAATCTTTATTTTAGAAATGTGTACATAGTACTTCATAGTTTACACATACAACTGGGAATACAAGATCCTGCTTTTGTTCATCTCTGTGTATCCGGCACCTAGCACAGTACCCGACCTTGCCAGACTAGAGAGAAGCTCTGTTAACTAAAAGAGTGGATCTGTTGCCTCTTAAGTGGTTGATAATCAGGCGTTTTGAACTCCAAATCCAAATGGAAAAATGTTCTCCCACTGACTTTCATTATAAAATTGGAGTTGTAGATCTTTAAAAAGTATTTGAAGCTAAGGCATAGATAACAAAATCACATTTTAAAAAGTAATCTTTTAGAACTTCATGAATACTAACTGGTTAGAAAATATTAATAAAGGCAATTTCCAAAAGTGTGATAAAGTCCAAAGCTGTTCTGAACTTAAGATATATTCTCATATAAATGGTGTTTTGAATAGTGATTAGGTCAGATGAGCTAAAGATTTCATTTTACAATTTCATTACAAGTTTAAAAGCTTTTATAATAGAAGCCCATGACTTTAATTACTATTTTACAGCTTATATTTTCTAAAAATGCATTTGGCATTTTACCTCTTAAAGTCAAGACCCCTGAAGAACTTACCTCCCACATGCAAACAGAGCTGAGTGAAAGAGACTAGTTCCAATTCCAGTTCCATCATTCGCTAAGCGACCTTGGGCAAGTCATACTAAACATTTCTGCCTCAGTTAGGACCCCTCTAACATGTGGACAACACGAAGCTGTGGGACTATCATTCTTGAAATAGATTAATTAGGTGTACTTTTGTATGTTTCCTTATACTAGACCCTGCCTCTGTGTTGTCAAAGGCATCTATTTGCCTGAGGGATATTTAAGTTTGTTGAAAGAGAACTACAAAGGGAAAGGATTGATGTTAAGTTTTGACACTCAGTAATCATTGTTTTATATCAACAGCAAGCCAACATTCTAAAAAGCCAAGTCTTATCAAGAGAAAAGTGTGTTTTCTAAGTTCCTTAAGCATCAGTTTTAACAATTAAGGGTTAGGGAGTTATAAAAACCTCAGCACTGGCAGTGACCTGCCTCTCTGAGCCTACCTGAACACTAGGAACACAGGATCACCTGGGAAGCCTCTGGAGCCTTCCACTGCCTGGCCCAACTCCAGACATTTTGATTGGTTTGGGATGAAGCACCATTAGGTGATTATAATGTATAGCCTGGATTTAGAATAAGCTCTAAGAGTGTGGCGAGGGGGGGTCCTGGATGGCTCAGTCGGTTGAGCATCTGGCTTCGGCTCAGGTCATGATCTCACAGTTTGTGGGTTTGAGCCCTGCATCAGGCTCTGTGCTAACAACTAGCTCAGAGCCTGGAGCCTGCTTCAGATTCTGTGTCTCCCTCTCTCTATGACCCTCCCCTGCTCGTGCTGTCTCTATCTCCCCCCCTCAAAAAAAAACCATAAAAAATTTTTAGAATAAGCTCTAAGAGAAGCCCCCCATTTGGTACAACACCATGACCAACAGAGAACAGGAAGCAAAACCTGATGGCCTCCTCTGGCCCCCTTCAGCCATGCTCGTACAGTGTGCCAGGGACCCTGAACTTCTTTCTCTGAACTCAGTGAGTCATGTGGACACAGGGACAGTACGGATGGAAGTAGAAGACAGAGGCCAAGGTAGGGTGATCACAAGAGCAGAGACTAAGGCCAGTTCAGGGACCAGACTGGATAAACTACCTGGGAGAGACACAAGAAAAGGACCAGAGGACAGACTTACTCCCACTGTATGAGAACGAATGGAGAAAATGCAAAGGACTGAGCATTTTCCTGAAAGAAGCTGACTACCAGAAATGGAGAAACGGCTGAAACCATAAGGAAGGGAGGCACCATCAGCGGACAAGTGTGTCCCAGTCCTGCATATTCCTCCCCTTATACTGTCCCTGTCCTGACCTACCAAGGGAGGGCTGGGGAAGAAAAGTAACTCAGTTACAGAATATGAAGAAGCCACTGTTACAAAGAACAAAGTGCCAGAGGGGAGAGGGTTGGGGGGATGGGCAGAGTGGGTGAAGGGGAGTGGGAGAAGGAGGCTTCCAGTTATGGAAGGATTAAGTCCCAGGGATAGAAAGCACAGCACAGGGAACATAGTCAGTGGTATCCTGAGAGCGTCATGTGGTGGCCCAGTAGCTGCACTTGTGGTGAGCACAGAATACAGGGTTGTTGAATCCCTATGTTGTACACCTGAAACTAACATAACACCTTGTGTCGATGATACTTCAACTAAAAAACATTTTTATAGAAGCCATTGTTATCAAAACTATCCAAAACATGGAAAGCCCTTGCAGTGTCACATGAGGCACCATTTAATAGGCTTGCCCAAGGTTTAATTCTCTAGAGCAAAGTTCCTGTTTGATTGGATTATTTACTATCCCATGAGAGTGTAGACATTTGGAACGACAGGTTAACTTGTAGTTTCCTGGCCCACAGAAAGGATAACCCAAAAAGTTGTGGATTTACTGCCTGCAGAACGTTGCCAGCTTTGCGTCTCCAAACCAGCAATCTTAGTATGACATTGGTTTTAATGCCGAAACACTCTTGGAGCCGTCATTAATCCTTACCGGTTTCCTTGTTAATAAGTTAATAAGTCACTGACACATTACAGTCTGTAGTTTTATGAGACTCAAGTTCTAACATTCGGAAAATTATATTTTAAAAGTATATTTTCTTTGCAGACTTAATAGTGTATATAAATCTGTCACCCACTGACAATGATCACAAATGGATATTTTATAAGGCAATTCAAGTAAAGTGCTTAGCACAGTGCACAGTACATAGTACATGCTGAGGCAACATGTTACTATTTGTAGCTGCTAATGGCAAAAGGGGATTTTGCCCAAGCGCTGGCAGTAGCCTTGAACTCACCAGCAGGGGTGCACAGCACGGACTGAGGGCATCCCAAATCAGTAGTTACACCCAGCAGGCTCCTTCAGGAGGACCCATTTGCCAATACTACGAATACAGGGAGCCGCTCTCTCAAAATAATTCCCGAATGATCAGTGAAGATGGTGAGAGTCATTTATTTATCACAATGTGTGTGTGGACCTGTGGGGAAAAAACAGTCCTAACTCAGCAAGACTACCTACAAGGCTCCGACAGAGGCCATCTCCTCAGTGACTGAGTGTGCTCCACACCCTCAGGCATGTCTGGATGACATTCAAAGCTTAAGTGACATATCCTAGCTATGGGAGAAAAAGCAATAGAGCAAAGTTAACTCTATTAGTGTGTGAACAGAGAGGAAACTAGTCAAGGGAGGGAGCAAAAGCTATCAAGAAAGAAAATATATAAAATTAAATAAATTATAAATTATATATAAAATATGTAAATAACCAGCTCCATGGGTATGATTCCTTTACAGGACATTTCTTTGCAAATGAAGTGCACATGGAAAAACAGTAACTGGCCCAACCTTAAAAGTGGGCTTATAGGAAACTTCAAAGCTTGACTTTAACTTTAATTTAGAGTGTGAGAGTCTCAGACACATCAACACACTGCCAAGGCCATCGCCACCCAGTGATCTTTCATTCAACTGCTTTTCTTCTTTCAGTATCTGGAGGTTCAGATATTTCCTAATATCGATCAGAAATACCATGATCGGCACAAAAAAAGTAAAAGCACAGACATCTCGTGAAATGAAGAGAAAAAAATATTTCTTCTTTTCCTCACTCTTTTTCCCCTTGCACAGAGAAGAAAAATCTTCTTTATTTCTTGTGTATTTGCTTTATTCTGAAGACATAATTACATAGTCATCATAATCTCCTTCATCTCACCCCTCTATTACCTGTCTACTGCAAAGCAGTAAAATAAAGTAACAATTAATAATCAAATTTCTGAGGCTATGTACTTCTTTTAAAACAGGCAATTTTACATATTATAAAATAAAGACCATTTGCTGTCTTGTGATGGTACAATTAAATGAGATTTTAATTTAAGAAAAACAGAAAACACATAGGTTAATAAAGTGATTTCAATAAAAAGAAAAGAAAGATTCAAGAATGTTGGCATCTCCATACCCTGCAGAACAGAACGCTGATAACTGTATGGCCAATGTGAGCATCAGTTAAAAATTATGTGTACAGCTTGCTAACGAATTAGGGAAATGCTCCCCTTTGGTTTCTTTCCTGACTACTTGTAAAATAATATTCACACACAAATTTGCAATTCAAATTCGATGTGTTATGAGTACATTTTGCAGATCGCACTCTGAGAAGGGAGACAGTAAGCTAACAGTTGCGTGGAAAGTATAATTTGCTGCTGGCCCTTAGCCAGAAACACCAGAGCAAATGTTTAGAGACCGGGAGGCATCGAAGCAAGCCCACGGCATCTGGACTCCTCAGGACTGGGCGTTGCTGTTTATATGTGGACCTCCAAGTACAAAGGCACATAATTTGAAATTCATGCATTTAAAAATGTATCAATTTTATTTACAGAGGACAAAAAGGGAAGCAATTTGAAGGCCCTTTGAGAACATCTGTAACAACACTGACAAGAAGTCCCAGTGATTTAAGCAACACTAATAACCATATGCCTGGACCTATGTTTGGCTGTAATTTACACATTAAGTATAAGCTTTTATTTTCATACTTGAGAAAACATGCCAAGTATTCAGTATTTATTATCATAGTTAACTTGCAGAATGAGAAAACTAATTACAATAGAAAGAAGAAAATATTGCTCTTGGGAAAAAATGAATGTGATTTTCATACAGGCCAGTGGGTAAAGGAGTCACTACTTCCTCCCAAGCCAATCCAGGATGTCAGTATCTTAAACTTACTATAAGTGTTACATATTAAAGGAGATATGATCACTATATGGGACAAATATATTGCTCATAAAAATCCACTCCAACACACTAAGTCACTCCAGCGCAGCACAATATAATTTTTGTAGGTCTACACTGCAATAAACCAGGTGACATAATGAAAGGCCTGACAAGTACAAGGCTTTCTCAAAGTCCTATGAGCAGGTACTGTCAACCTAGGACTGGAGAGCTTTCAGGGAGGGAAAGGCCATGCTGAAATAAAAGTCCTTGCACCAGAAAGCAACATAAGTTGCTGAGCAAATGGTGGAGGGAAATGCCTACTTTAAAAAAAAAAAAAAAAAAGGAAAAAAGTCAATAGCTAACCATTTTCAAGAAAATAATTTTAGCTGACAGTAAGAATTAAGACTGAAACCTGAAGCCTGAGTTGAGAAAACCTCCAGATAAAACCAAGGAGGACCACAAAGAACAACAATCACAAGCTACCTCACCAGGGGTCAATGCCTGTCCCTCTCCCCGCACCTGTCCAGCAGGGGCACGGAGAACAAACCAGATCACACGTGACGTCATTCCATGCATGCGGGGAATTAGGAGGCCAATGTGCAGGTCTCCGTCCAGAAGGGACCATGAAGCACATCACCGCCTACAGGAAAGTATGGGTCTATGACCTAGTGCACAGTCCTCACAAGCGCCCGGCACGGGCAGGCCTCCTCTGCTCGGTGCGCGCGGTGCAGTCTGCAACAATAGAGGCTTCACTTCTCCCCTCGTCTACATGTACCTACGTACACATGGACCCGACACCCAAGAGCACGGGAGCATCTATAAGGCTGAGCTTCAATGTAGTGGTGAGTATGCTTTTTATTAAATTATTATTTTCTTCAGGGCATTACCAGAAGATGAATGAAAAATCTAGGGGACTGTGACCTCAGAGTAGTGTTGCACACACATCAGCGTGTGTATTCGAGGCCCTCCAACTGGTGAGGCCACTGCACGAGCTTCTGCAGTTGGCACTGTGGGACAATCCACAACAGTCTCAACGGTCCACCCTGGGACTTAAGGTCCCAGTCCTTTGCTCTCACCTTCTCAGAAATCCTACTTCACCACTAATAACCCTCGCCCCAACTTGCCTTTAAATTTGCATCACTGGCTGCCAAGCTGATAACTCATCACAACAACCGAGCAGCCATCACCCTCCATGCCCCTTCTAACTGCCCTCCTACTCTCTGCTCATTCACTCACAGCTGAATCTCTTTAAACGAGCCGGCACTCCCCACTCTAAGGTGATCTAGGGAAGCTCACCAGAGAATTCCTTATTACTGAAATCAATTAACACTTCAGTTCTCATCATAACTGACCTCTCCACAGAGGGAAACTGTTGACTTTCTTCTGGAAATGTTTTCTCCCTTGATTTCTACAACATCTTTCTCTCCAGGATTTTCTCCGACTTTGTTCCCTCTCAATCACCTCAGCTGGCTTCTTCTTCAGCTAGCCTCCCCACCAGCCCTGTTCACAGTCCCTCCACACACCCACTGTGTTTGTTTCCACCCTCTCCCTGTATTAGTCCCATTTCTGTAGCCCCAGCTAGCAGCAAGCAGAGTCCTCAAGTCTCAATTTCCTCCCACCAAATCTCTCTTGAGATTTACTCCCAAATGTCCAGCTCCCATCTGACTGCATCACCTGGAAGCCCCACAAACACCTCATACCCAAATGAGTTCAGAACAGAATGTGTGATCCATACGGGCACTCCGCTTCTCTGTTCCCCCAACGTCAGCTCCTCTTGCTGGATCTGCTGTCGTTCTGAAAGGCACTACCACCCCCTGCCTGGGTTTGCCAGGTCAGAGACATGGGCATCCTCTTGGCCTGCTTTCTTCCTGCCACCCACACAGGCAGTCCCCAAGCACTAGCTACTCAGCCCCTCCACCCTTCTCACCCCCTTCCTCCTCCCATCACCGTGTGGCCACAAGCCCTGGGGCCACACGGCAACTCGGCCTGATTGATGCAGCAGCCTCCCAGCCTCAGTCCTGCTTTCTTCCAACCATCCTCCAACCCTCTAAGAGAAAGAGACTTCTAAAGTGCGCATCAAACTCCCCAAACCCCATGTCTCTGTTCAAATAAAAAAACTGCTAATTGTTCTCCTTCAAACAAGGTCCAACTCCTTGGCTCCTGCCTATCGTTTGCCTCTTCTCTAAACAAGATCCTGTCTCCTGGCTATGCTCCCACCGTACCGAATCGCTCAGAAGTTTCTCCGAAGCAAATCCTTCCTATCTGTGTGATGGCATGTGCTGTCCCCCTCTGCTTAACAGCCATTCTCCCAACTCTGTCGAGCTGCAAAGACAGAGACTCGGCCAAGAGGCCCTTGCCCATCACCTTCCTGGATACCCCCTTCCCGCATGCCGTAAGGGTAGGAGCCCCCTGTATACAGTACCCATATGTGAGGAAATGAACCAACGGTCTATAATCTTTATTCAAAGACTGTACCTAATATAAATGGCTAGCACAAGGAGCACTCGAAGGCTGGATGATAAACAAGTAATAGTTTGCCTTGAAGTTTGCACCTGAGGTGCTGAGGGTCTATGTCAAACTGTGTTTATTCAGAGCCTCAGAGTAATATATCTCTTGGAGTTTCTTACTTACTAATAAAGCAGCAAAGAGTAGAATAGTCGCTAGGCCTTAATAACACAGTTATTTGATGATGAAGCAAATGCTTACTAAAATATCATATATACTTGAACACGTTCATGCAGTCAACCAGGCCGTCAGCTGCAGAGACTGTCACGGTCATCTTTGCACACCCAGGGCCCTGGCACATAGTATTCACTCAGTAAGGTCTGGTGAAAGCCTGATGAACCAGTGACTATGAAGAAAATTACAGGGGCACCTGGGTGGCTCAGTGCATTGAGCATCTAACTCTTGATTTCAGCTCAGGTCATGATCCCAGGGTCCTGGGACTGAGCCCCATGTCAGCACGAAGCCTGCTTACAATTCTCTCCCCCTCTGTCCCTCTCCTGCTTGCTCGCTCTCTAATTAAAAAATCATTATAGAAACAACTAGAGCCTACCTCCTTCAGAATTAGTAATTTCTTGGCTAGTCTAGATCCAGCTCATCTACTAATGAAACAGTCAGCCTTATCAAGGGCAAACTACCACTTCCCAGAAGTATTCACCTCAGCATTCATGTATTCAACAAATATCCAGTGCTTACTATGTGCCAGCTACCATGGCAGGCACAAGAATTAGTGAGAAAACACTGGAAACAGAGACAGACAACTCTGGTTCCAAGTCCACCGAGACATGTACATAGTAAGTTGTGTGATCTGGGCAAGCCAGTTAAGCTCTCTGCCAACAATCATCTTCATACACAAATTGAGAGTGATATATCTATTTCATAGGATTATTGTGGGGGTTTAAATGAGGCCATGTACAAACCCAATATGATACATACAGATTAGTTATTCCTTCTCCACTGTAAATAAAAAGGAGTAATAAATATTTTATGTATAACTTTATTAAAACAAGCTCATGAGACAAATAAGACAAAGACTAATACTCCCACTTACAATTTTTAGAAAGTCTCAGGGAAACTAAACAATTTTCCCAAGACCACTCATGCTGTTACCAAAGTTCTTTGATGTCAGATACAAAACTGTAGTTTTCTTTAGTGTTCCTTACAAATCTCACTGGTGCCTACCTGTAAAAGACACCACAGCAAAGAAGGACTGGAGTTGAGAAAACATAGGTCTTCCTACCATATAAGCTAAGAAATTTTGAGCCAGGTGTTTAAAATTAACTGTTTTCTTACTAAAGAACAATAGTGTTCTTACTGGACACAGAGTAATATCAAGTATAAGAGGCAGCATAAAGTTTTCAAAGTCAGGGAAAGGTCCCCAGTGTCATAAGTCCTGCTTTAACAAGAAAATTCTAATATTAAAAAACTGTCTGGTTGCCATGGTAACAATCTATTTGCAATCATGACACTGATGGTATTCTGTTAAATTTCTCTCAAGGAAAAGTAAACTAGATGTGGCCAAGGAATTTAATAAAAATAGTTGCTGGACCAAAAGCAAAGATATGACCCTTTTAGGAAATATGACAGGATTAAAATATACAGCAGGACACCCTCAGGTTACAATACCAGTTCCATCAATAAAATTAAAAGATTTTGACCTTGACACCAATACAAGGTATAGCCATATGATCTGGAAAACTCCATTCTCTGAGCAAGAAAAATAAACCGTTCAACAACTGAGATGGCAACCACGGAACAAGAAAGTCAGAATTCATCAAAAGGAGAACAAAATCAATTCTCAAAGGAAGTAGAAATCATGAAGGCTGGATTTCTCACGGAAAGCTCAAAGATTTCAGTTTAGTGTTTTGCTTTGCTGTGTGTGTGTGTGTGTGTGTGTGTGTGCGCGTGCATGTGCACATGTATGTGTGAGGGGCTGGGTTTTGAACTCTATGACATCCTCGGATAATTTAACCTTCTACTTTTCTCTAGAAAATGTCAGAGGACATATTCAAAACAAATTGATTCTAAACAAAAAGGAAGGAAGTCATTGTTATTAATTAGAACATTCTGAAGTCTGGACACGCAGACTGCTGCTGCAGACAGTCAGCACAGCCCTAGTCATGACCATGAAAATCACACAGATTTTCCCCTCCTGGGAAGCCTTTCTAGTACTTGTTTCTACAACTATCCAAGAAATGGTAACAATGTCCCCAAAATGATTTCTGTCCTATTTGTAATGATTTTACAGAGCAGTATATACATGCTCAATGCCCTCAAAGACAACCAGAAAAGACACTGTACTATCTTTACTTCAGCAATAAATCAGCTTTGTAAGAAAATATTAACATTCATGCTAGAAGAAATCATTTTCCTCACTGACCAGCCCTTAACTTACGCAGTAAGTACAAATCTACATTAAATAACTCTTTTAATAATGTATATTTATACTAAATATAACACATTTATATCATACACTACAATACATTTTACAAATGAACATTTATATATGTAAATAAAAACCAAAATACATTTGCATTTGAACATAGTTAATTTACTGAAATACAGTCCAGAAAACTATATGTAATCAAATCTCCCAAATAACAAGTCATGCTTTCCTTCTACTCTCAGTATAAAATTACAGAACTGTTGTCCCCAAATCCTCCTGAAAGGGACTGGCTAAAGATATACATATTTTTTTGAAGATATATATATATATTTTAATTACAGTAAGGTTACAGGAAACCTCATAAAATCAAATTATTTTAAATTTTATTAAATGCAGGCAAAATATTAACAATTCACCTAACAATATCTATAGCTAGCAAAGGCAACATACTTTTTGCCTGTTTGTCTTAAAGATCATGGAGATGTTAGAAATGTTAAGACCCAAAGTCTCTATGTTGAGGAACTCAGAATGAAGGACAACATTAAATGGTAAAGGAAATGCATGGGTGAGTACAAACTTGAGGGGAAGGAGAAATAATTATCCACACTTGAAATAGACTGAATAGTGAGATGGGGACGTGTTGGGAATTAGGCACCAGTTGGAAACAGAGGGTTGGAACTCAGGATGGGATCTGAAACAAAGATTCACTCATTGGTGAAAAAGCAATAACTGACTCTACAAAACAGGATGAACCCCCCCACCTTTGAAAACAATGTGAAGACAGTAATAAAGAGGAACAAGGCTAATCCTTGGAGACCAACATGTTACAGTCGTAAGAAACAAGCTGACAAGCATGTCTTGAAAGTCTGGAAGAGGAGTTTCAGGAAGGGACCATCAACCATGCAGGTCTCAGACAGCTCTCCCAGAACGCAGGACCAGGAAACAATACAGGAATCTGCACATACGTCAGGGTAGCAGTAGGGGCAGAAACTAGCCCACCAAGGCTGGATGAGTGAGAAAGTGTAAACAGTGCATCAACACAGTTATCCTGGGGCGCCTGGGGGACTGAGTCAGTTAAGCATTTGACTTTGACACAGGTTATGGTCTCAAGGTCTGTGTGTTCAAGCCCCACATTGGGCTCTGTGCTGACAGCTCAGATCCGGGAGCCTGCTTTGGATTCTGTGTCCACCTCTTTCTCCCTCCCTCCTCCACTTGTGCATGCTCACCCTCGCTCTCCCCCACCCATGAAAAATTAAAAAACATTTAAAAAATAAAATAAAATAAGCATCATTATAATAAGCTCACTAAAATCATGAATTCTCAAAAAATAAAGGTTAGCGATACTGTATTATTCCATAAACTTTCCAGTGAGAAAGAAATAGCAGCAGCGCTTGTGTCTGAAATCACAAACTAGAAATTACTGACTTACAATAGTAGGCAGCAAACCATTCGTTTTTTTCCCTTGCAGCATAAATAAATTTCTTGGGAAAAATGAGAATATTTTCTCCTGTATCAAATGTCAAAAGTTCATTTATTTTTTTCTGATGTGTAAATACCATAGATCCACTGCATCAATCAAAGCATGCTGTGAATCTGTCTGGAATCAGTAATGCTATTTAATTAAATTAAAAGATTTTTCCTTCCAAGACTTTCATTTTAGTCCTAAATATGTGTTCTATCCATTCATTCTTGTCTCAGAGGACAATGTCCTCCATATTTCAGAGGTAGGCAGTTTTACTTTTTGCTTCCTGTTAACAGGACATCTTGGATTTAACTGCCAATATTATTTATTAATTCATAAATAATAGGAGTGGTTTTTAGTATGATGAATATTCCATCATTTTTAAGAGATGCTTAATATGAAGAGGGATGGGATAATATACTTGTTCTTTTCCTCTCTTGCTACACCCTCTTCTGGAAAGAAAACAAACAACATAGGCTTTTTACTTTGTTTAAACCTGCAGATTCAGAGACAGTTTTATCAACAATTAACAAAAATAGGAAAGAACTTCTAAGAAGAGATATATCCATAAAAGGCAAAAAAGCACTTATTAAGACAAAATAATAATAATTAGCAGCTATTACAGTAGGCAAGGAATAAAACTGCATAGTAATATCAAGCACTATGAAGAGAGAATGAGCTAAAAAAAATCCAAATATAAAACATTAATCTTTTTCTATAACAAAAAAACCACAGTTAAGCTTATAAACTCAACTAAGGCCTAAAAGTCCCCTTTAAATTTAAGTATTTGAATATGAAAAAGAAAGCTGTGAACAGGATAGAGGTTCTCCTGTGTTTGCAGTACAATTTCAGACACCCTACCAAGTATTCCTTCATAAAACAATGTAGACAAATTGGGAAATTTTCCTCTGAAAGTAAAAGATAACCTTCACCAGATGAAAACTATCTAGACCTAATGGCTTTAAAAACTAGGCTATCCAAGAACACCTGGGTGGCTCAATTTGGTTAAGCATCCAACTTCGGCTCAGGTTATGACCTCACAGTTTGTGGGTTCGAGCCCCATATTGGGCTCAGTGCTAACAGCTCAGAGCCTGGAGCCTGCTTCGGATTCTGTGTCTCTATCTCTCTCTCCCCCTCCCCTAATTGCACCCCATCTCTCTCTCTCTATCAAAAATAAATATAAAAAAAATTTTTTTAATTTGTAAATAAGGCTGTACAAAAAGCTCTCATTATGTAGCAGTGATGACTGGACCATCAAGAACACGCAACATTCCCTATGTCCTATACTCCATCATACACAGAAGGAAGAAACATCCTCTACTTTGAAAAACCAGAGAAGCAATCCAAATGTATTCTCCTGTATCTCATCATTACCTCTCACCTCAAATAGTCATACACTTTTACACTGTCCACTGTCCTTTGTTGTCTCCGACCCCCTTTTATTTACTTTTTCCTATTTTTATTTTTTGTACTTAATTCTTCTAAATTCTTACTCCTTATTTTCCTTTCTCCTTTCTCCTTCTTTTTTTTTTTTTTCACCTTCTGGCATTCCAGATATATTCTCCTGTATCCCATCCTTACCTCTACCCTCAACTGGTCATACACTTTTAGACTGTCCACTGTCCTTTGTTGTCTCCGACCCCCTTTTATTTTTTTCTTCTTTTCTTTTTCTTTTCTCTACTTCTCTTCTATTCATCTCTTTCCTTTCCATTTTCTTTCTTGTCTTTCCCCCTTTTAATGTGTTTCTTTGTTTGATTTGTCTGTGTGTCTGTGTGCTTCTGTTCCCTCTGTGTTTGTCTGTCTGTTTTCCTTCTTAGGACTACACCAAGAAATAAGCCAAAGTGTGCAAGAAGGCGAGTCCCAAATATTACTGAGTAGGGAAATAAAATACTCACAGGCACAACAAGAGAAATTGAGAGACACCATTAAGAGAATATTTCCTGAAACGACAGGCCCTGGACAGTCAATAAGCCTCCTTTAACAGAGAAACATTAATAGGTGCACAGCGCACAACGAGCTTTCTAAAGGTGACAATAGACAGAAAACTAGCAAAAATGACAAAACGAAGAAACTCTCCCCTGAAGAACTCCAGGAGGAAGTCACAGCCACAGAACTGCTCAAGGCAGATCTAGACAACATACCAGATCAAGAATTTTAAAAACTTGTCATAAAATTAATCGCTGGAGTTGAGAAAAACATCAAAGAATCAACTGAGACAATTACTAGGCGCCTTGAAAATAGGTGTGATGAATTTAAAAAGGCTATAGATGAGGTGAATAACAAACTGGAGGCAGCCACCTCGAGGACTGATGAGGCAGAGAGAAGAATAGGTGAATTAGAAGATATAGTTATAGCAAAAGAGGAAGCTGAAAAAAAGAGAAAGAAATTAATCCAGGAGCAGGAAAGGAGAATTCGAGACCTGAGTGATACAATCAAACGGAACAACATCCGTCTCATGGGAATTCCTGAAGAGGAAGAGAGAGAGAAAGGGCCTGAAGGGATACTTGACCAAATTATAACTGAGAATTTCCCAAATCTGGGAAAAGAAATAGACATTCAAATTCAAGACGCACAGAGAACCCCCTTAAGATGTAATTTGAATCGGCCTTCAGCATGACATATCATAGTAAAACTGGCAAAATATAAAGAAAAAGAGAGAATTCTGAAAGCAGCCAGGGAGAAAAGGGCCCTCACATACAAAGGGAAACCTATCAGAATGGTTACAGACCTATCTAATGAAACTTGGCAGGCCAGGAAGGAATGGCAGGAAATCTTCAATGTGATGAGCAGAAAAAACATGCAGCCAAGAATCCTTTATCCAGCAAGCCTGTCATTCAAAATAGAAGGAGAGATAAAGGTTTTCCCAAATGAACAAAAATTGAGAGAATTCATGACCACCAAACCAGCCCTATAGGAAATCCTAAGAGGGACTCTATGAGGGAAAGATTGCAAAGAATGCAAAGTTCCAGAGACACCACTATAAACATGAATTCTAGGGAGAACACAATGACTCTAAACCCACATTTTTCGATAATAACATTGAACGTAAATGGGCTGAATGCTCCAACCAAACGACACAAGGTAGCAGAATGGATCAAAAAACAAAACCCATCTATTTGCTGTCTACAGGAGATTCATTTTCGACTGGAAGACACCTTCAGGTTGAAAGTAAAGGGATGGAGAAATATCTATCATGCGACTGGAAGCGAAAAGAAAGCTGGAGTAGCCATACTTATATCAGACAAACTGGAGTAAAGGCAGTAACAAGAGATGAAGAAGGACATTATATAATAATTACAGGAAGAGCTAACAATTATAAATATCTATGTGCCAAATTCAGGAGCACCCAAATACATAAAACAATTAATCACAGAAAGAAACAATCTTATTGACAAAAATGTGCTAATTGCCGGGGACT
>NC_043702.1:114074351-114075718 GCF_006229205.1 Suricata suricatta
ACATTTAAAGCAGAGCTAATACCCATTCTTCTCAAACTATTCCAAAAAATAGAAATAGAAGGAAAGCTTCCAAACTCATTCTACAAAGCCAGCATCACCTTGATACCCAAACCAGACAGAGACCCAGCCAAAAAAGAGAACTACAGACCAATATCCTTAATGAATACAGATGCAAAAATACTCAACAAGATACTAGCAAATCGAATTCAACAGCATATAAAAAGAATTATCCATCATGATCAAGTGGGATTCATTCCTGGGTTACAGGGCTGGTTCAATATTCACAAGTCCATCAATGTGATCCATCATGTTAACAAAAGAAAGGATAAAAACCATATGATCCTGTCGATAGATGCAAAAAAAGCATTTGACAAAATACAGCACCCTTTCTTAATAAAAACCCTTGAGAAAGTCGGGATAGAAGGAGCTTACCTAAACATTATAAGGGCAGTTTATGAAAAACCCACAGCTAATATCGTCCTCAATGGGGAAAAACTGAGCGCTTTCCCCCTCAGATCAGGAACACAACAGGGGTGCCCACTCTCACCACTGTTGTTTAACATAACAAACTGTTGTTTGCATGGAAAAACCCAATCGACTCCACCAGAAGCTTTCTAGAACTGATCAATGAATTCAGTAAAGTTGCAGGGTACAAAATCAATGTACAGAAATCAGCTGCATTCCTATACACCAAAAATGAAGCAGCCGAAAGAGAAATCAAGAAACTGATCCCATTCACGATTGCACGAAAAACCATCAAATACCTAGGAGTAAACCTAACCAAGGACGTAAAAGACCTATATGATGAAAACTATAGAAAACTTACAAAAGAGATTGAAGAAGACACCAAGAAATGGAAACATATTCCCTGTTCATGGATCAGAAGAATAAACATTGTGAAAATGTCATGACTACCCAAAGCAATCTACACATTCAATGCAATCCCCATCAATATTATACCAATATTCTTCTCAAAACTAGAACAAACTATCCTCAAATTCGTATGGAACCACAAAAGACCCCAATTAGCCAAAGTAATATTGAAGAAGAAAACCAAACGTGAGGCATCACAATCCCAGACGTTAGCCTCTACTATAAAGCCGTCACCATCAAGACAGTATGGTACTGGCACAAAAACAGACACATAGACCAATGGAATAGAATAGAGAACCCAGAACTGGGCCCACAAATGTATGGTCAATTAATTTTTGACAAAGCAGGAAAGAGTATCTGATGGAAAAAAGACTGCCTCTTTAGCAGGTGGTGCTGGGAGAACTGGACAGCAACACGCAGAAGAATGAAACTAGACCACTTTCTTACCCCATACACAAAAGTTAACTCAAAATGGCTGAAGGACCTCAATGTGA